>NW_020529352.1:0-40669 GCF_003368295.1 Carassius auratus
TGTTTCACTGGGTTCATTTTCTTTTTATCTGTCTGCTCTTCTTTCACCAGACCTCAGACAGAAGGAGAGTTTTAATGTTTATTTGAACAAAGCATGTTAAGTAACAGCTACATAGGGTTGTTTTTGATCCTGAATTGATCTGTATTGTGCTGTCCACATTAGAGGAAGCCACATATGGATAATTTATGACTATATGGTCAATATATGGCTTCTGCTAAAGTACTTGAGTATGTTATTTACTGGTGTTGAAATGTGAGCTCGATGAAGTAGAAGAGTGTTTTATTAATTGATTTAACTTCTCTCCTTATTTCCTTCCTTTCCTTTCACTCTCACACATGCATGTATTATTAATGTTTATCTTCGCTTTCTCTCAGTATTTGCAGCAACTGGATGGAGAGGAGTCTGAAGATGTCTGGCTGCACTGTTTGCTGTGTGATTTCTCAACTCAAAACAGCCTTTCTTTAGTGCAGCACTCCCATTCATTGAGCCACCAGAGAGGGGAGGGGCTGCTCAGACTACAGCGAATCAAGAAGGGTCTGCAGGATGGGGAGGAGCTTGGTGCCATCTTTACAATCCGAAAAAGCTCTGCTCAAGAAAATGGTATGAGACACACATGCATGGTGTGAATTGTAAATGACTTTGGATATGGAAAACTGTGTTACCTTCAAGGGTTTTGCAAAGCACCAGAAACTGTCTCTTCAAACCAGTTAGTTTAAAGTCACATTTCAGGTGAGGAAAATAAGCAGAATCCAACACAATCATAAGCAGAACACCTGCTTTTGATGCTAGATTCATGTTAGGGAGAAAGTCCGGGATAATTCCTTAAAACCCAAATCAAAGACTTAACTGCCCCTTGTGTGTTGTGCTTTTGACTCTCAAGGCTCTGAAACACACAACAGAACACCAGAGGGGGAGGGCTGACAGACATGCCGAAAAATAGAAAGAGGGCAGATATTTACACTGGTGTAATTTAGAAAACCCGGATGGTGGAGGCAGTTAACATTTAATTCTAACACAGAATAAGCTCAGCTAATAAGTTGAACAAAATCCTGTCCTTGGCACCCAGCCTGTTTGTATGTGTATATGTACATATGCATTTGTGTGCAAGATAGAGAGAAAGAGTCAGTGTTGTGCTTTTTGTATAGAATGGTAGGAATTGATTTTCTTAATTGACTTGCCAATAATCACATTTGTAACACCTTCACTGGCAAGAAAGAGGCTAAACTAGAGGGTTAGCCAGTCAATGCAGCCAATAAAGGTGCAACACGCTAACAAGGCATGAGTTAATTAACATTCTCCAATTAACATTTTAAAGGAAAGGCACAGAATAAGCCTGATATATATTCTTAAAAACATTGTTAATAGAAATGTAGAAATCTTAAACATTGTGGAAAAAAATCATGAATCATGAAATACAGTATATTAGTATTAGCAATGAATAGAAATGGTGATACGCATAGTACAAGAAAATGTTAACAGCCAGTGTGTCATGTATAATCAATGCTAACGTCAGCGAGTGAGAGTTGAGTAGCTGTTTCAGTATGAATTTGAACCTGTAGGAATATTGGATCAGTGCTGCGTATGACGTGCTGGAGTTCCACAGCTGAATAGCTGGTTTTTGATCTCTTTAGGAACACCAGGGCATTGCCTAATTTATAATCAATACTGGATCAATGCTGCTGAGCATTTGTATATTGATCCCTGGGACGAGAAGGAAGTGCTGATGAAGTGTGTGTTGAGTGTGCGCCTGGAGTGTGTTAGCATGTGTGGGTGCATCTGATCACTTCATTACAGGCCAAAATGACCTCACCACACTGAGCCACGGCCATCTGTTTTTTCCAAGATGTACATACAGAAAGAAGTGCACACAGAAGCATCATGGCCATTCAGAACGAATACATAACCAACCACCTTTAGGTCTTGAAGTGGATTTTGAAAGCGGTTTCAAAATGAAAATATTTGTGCCTTAATTACTCTGATTTATTGCAGGTAAACAAAAAACATTTTGTCTAAAACAGCCGTTCATCTGTTAAATTAGTTAAATTCAGATGCACTATTTTGTAGCAAATTGAATGTGACCGTAATAATAATTTCCTTCATTGCTATGTATATTTAGTTGCCGTTGTTCATTGATGTATTTGTTAAAAAATTTTTTTACATTTCCATTACTAAGCTTCTTTGTTGTGATTTTCCCTGTTAGAGATGCTCAACAATAGACTAATATTTTTGGTCCGGTTCAAAGCAGTGTGTGTGACTTTGAGAAAATGACTGAGAGAGAGAGGGCTCAATGGGGCGGTCGTAACTAGAGCAGATTTGACAGTTTCAGGTTATGTGTTCTGTGTTTATGGGTGTGTTGGTTTGATAGGAAATCAATAGCGTGTCTGTCAGGATAATTGGTGTTCAGATGGCCTTTCTCGCTCGCTCTCTCACCCTCCATCATAATCACCTTCTCAAAGAACCACCAGAAGATACCTCAGCCTGCCTTTGATTGGTCTGTTATGACAACCCTCATACATTTTTTTGTTTCCACCGCCCCCCCACCCCTTCCCAAAATCCACCCAAATCAACTCTGTTCTTATTTTCCCTTCCCCCATGTAGCAGAACAATCACTCTGCTAAGAAAGCAGAAAGCAAGAGAGAAGAGGATGAGGAGAGGGAGGGAGGGAGGGCATTGAATGGGGTATCTGGTTTAGTGTGTCCTGAGGCTGTGTGTTTTGTACCTATGGAGCTCGACTGAAGCTTTTAGACGCTGCAAAAGAACAACAGAGTGTCATTGCGCATTTCCAACTCTATGGATTCTTTTTGATTGTAGATTCATCGGCAAGATTAAAAAACAACAAGCCGAAACTGAAGGCTGTTGTCAAAATAATGCCAGTAAATGTCATCCCTACGTATACAGTCAGTTCAGTTTTTAGAAAAAAAAAGCCTTTTTTGGTAAGAAAGCTACAACTAGCACAACAGCCTCAACTGAGCACAATGCAAAGACCTATTTTATAAAGATAATTTTTTAAGCCTCTCATTGCAGCATTGTTCGCCAATTAGTGCTTTGAAATGGACTCTTTGTGTGTGACCCTCCTGACCTCTGCTGCATTATCTTCCTCCTGTGACTTTTAAAATCCCAACCAGTTAAATGAAGCTCTCCTGAAGCTGTTGACTAACTCTTCCTCATTGATTTTCTTTTCTTATATCTCTCGTTGTATGTTTTGCTGTAGAGGATCAATAATTGTAACTTTTGTGGTGTGCATTATTACTGTATTGTGTCAGTCTGTTTTTGTGTTAATGTGTCTGAGCAGGTTGGTTGGGTCTCTCCAAGCTAAGCTAGTGGAGACTGACCCCTATAGGTTTGGATTTGATCCTGCATTCAATCTTGTTTTACAATAGCACATGGAGTACTATTGTATTTAATGTGCTATTGTAAAACAAAAAACTTTTAAACATAAGACTTTATGCAGTGACCAGTTACATAGTACACCAGATCGTGAATTTGTCAAATGTGATGCACTCTCTGAATTTGTATTTCTTTATTTTTTTGCTTTTAAGGAGATCAGAATGGAATGGACTCGCCCACGGAGGCTAAACTTAACCAGGAAAACAGAAATATGAATGGAGACAGAACGGAGAAAAAATCAGGTCCTTAAAATCTCTTGCCCAACCTTGCAGTGTTGCAGTTTTTCAATACCCAGATATTTCATTAGATGTATTGTTTATCTTGTTAATTGTTATCTTTTTGTTTAAAATCCAACACAGTAACTTAATATTATTAGACAAATATTTTTATTTGCATTGTTTTCCCTGCTGTCCATGATACCAATTGGGAACCACTGTTTTACAATAAGCTTACTGTTTTTAATAATGTGCAACAATGTGCACCCCTTATAAATGATCTCTGTTTGTTGCTTCTACTCCTAGAAGGATTCATTCAAATGGAGGTGGAGCAAAATGAGTCGTCTTGCAGTCCTCAGCATCCGTCATCTGGATCTGACGAGTCAGCTGAGCCCTCTCCCTGCAAATGGCCACGAATACAGGAAGAGGTCTGCTGCAACATGCTCTGCACTCATTTTTATTAAATGTACCATGATACTGCCATGTTATTTATCTTTATAAGTTCTTTAAAACCACTGATGCTACATACCATATTATTATTTATATAAGAAAAACAACCTAATTACTTCATTTAATACCACTGCATATCTGATGCATCACTATACAATTGTGCACAGGAAAAAAACAAAGCCTAATATTATTTAAAAGAATAGTATACTGCAAAAACAGTATGTTATTATTGTACAAAAAAACCTTAGTTCTGAAGTTTTTTTGCTTTTCTGTCATTCAGATGCGGCAGTGTCCATTCTGTCAGTTCCATCATACTGATATTGAGCGTCTTAGGAGTCATGTGATGAACCAGCATGCAGTTCAGCCAGTGGTCCGCTGTCCATTGTGCCAAGACACACTGCACAGTATTGCCCTCTTGCGTACCCACCTCACACATCTGCACAGTGTCACTGCTGACTGCACTCAGAAGCTCATCAACACGGTGAGAAAAAAAGAAACAGTATGCATGTATTATGTAGATTTAAATTTTTTTGCACATATGTATAGTTTGTGATTTTGCAAAGAAATAAAGCAACCAGGGATTTTAAACAAAACCAAGGTCAGTTCCAGCCACAATCATCACTGCAAAAAAGTTACGTAGTAAGAACAAATAAAATCCCCTGAACAAAATAACTTCCTTAATATATAAAGGGGGCAGGACAAATAATCATTATTTGATTATTTGATAACTATTTTTAGTAAATATTGCATAGTGTTTTATTTAAATTGTGCTATTTTGTGTAGGCCATATCTTATTTGCTATGACTATAAGCCATGCAGTTTTCTAGATGTTAAAAAAAAACATAAGTTGACCTCTATTTGTATGTATGGTGTAAAAAATGTATGCAAGAAAATGTGCAGCACATTGTGAATGTGAATGTGCGAAGGTGTGTTTAGGCCCTCAGTGACTCCAGCACGAGCAAACGTAGACAAGTAACGACATTGAGTTGGGGGAAGGGAGAGGTAGCTACCTCAGATCCAATGAATATTCAAATTAGTTTTTTTATCTGCAGAATATAAATTGATACTAATGCACACAGCGCTTGTTTGAGCTCCAAGCAGACATGCCTCACTGTCTCTGAAAGGTTAGACATTTTTTGCCAGTTCAGTCAGCTAGCGCTGAGTGCTTTTTTGTAAAAGGCTTTTCTGTCTGTCTTTCCATTCATGTGTTCTCCCCTCTCCCATCTTTCTTGGTCTTCCTTGCCCTCTGTTCTGCCATCTCTCTTGATTTCTCTCTTCGGTACTTTGCGTTCCTCACCCCCCTTTCCCCAGCTGAACTGAAGTACAGTAATGAAAATAATTGTGCTTCATTAGTTCTGAGCCAGTGCTAGGTGATTTTCGTTATGAACTGTGCCTGGTAATTATGTTCTAAATTAAATGTGACCTTGAAGAGGACTTGTGTGCTTTCCTCATGTGCCTTTAATATAGCACTTTGCTGAAATGGTGGGTTTTGTGTTGGAAATAGCAGCCATTTTGTTTGGTTGCTCTCCCTCCCTCTCCCTCCTTAAAGTTGCATTGATTTACACATTTTAAAGATGAGTGGATACAGAAAAAGAGGGAGTTAAATAAAGTGCCATTTTTGATATCCAAAGTTAGCTAATCGTGTTGTCATAGACCAAAGAGGGCTTCCATTCATACTTAACCTTTGAACTTTGGTTCATGACTGCATTTCCATTTTGCCATCTGGAGTTAAGGGTCTATTCTCTGGCATGATGCATCGTTAATGCACACATGTAGCAGGAACACAGCATAATGACCAATCATTTTCAGAGATAACGATCAAATGACTTAATAATGAGATTAATTAATCCACAAAATGGATTAACAAACCTATTATAATTTCTTTTTCCCTTGTGATCAGGTGATTGCTTCAGATGTGCTACCAGAGAAGATGTTTTTACCGATGCACAAGCCGATAAATGTTAATGAAACAAAGAGACTGGATGGTTAGTATAAATCTCTCTATTGTTTGTTTTTATTTTAATCTTGGTTGAGCATGGTTCTTTATTTGTAATAATTTAAATAAGCTTGACAGTTTTTTAGGTTTTTAAAAATGAATTTTGCTTTATGATATATTTCACAACCTTTTTTTATTTTTCTTTAGAAAAATACAGCCAATGCTGAACCTGAGATAGGTACAACACCTCACTTGGAGCATCTAAAATCTATAAACAACCATCAGAAGATGCAGAATCCACAAAGGAGAACAATGCTGCTTTTCCTTGTTGGCAGAAAGGCTGTAACAAAGTCTTTACATCCTCAAGTGCACTCCAGACACACTTCAACCAGCTTCATGGCCAGAAATCTCCAACAGCAATGTCTGATCACCACATTACAAGTACCGGGTGCAATCAATGTAGCCTAGCATTCAAAACCCCTGAAAAGTTGCAGATGCATTCTCGTATCATACTATAAGAGCTGCGACCATGTGCTGCCTCTGTCAACGCAGTTTTCGTACAATGCAGGCCCTCCGGAAACACCTTGAGACAAGCCACCTGGACCTAAGTGAAACCCAGATACAGCAGCTTTACGGTGTTTTAAATGATGAAGGGTGAGACCCTGATCTGCGTAGACCAAACTTTTGATGAAGAGGAGGGATTACCAGAAGAACATGGGATGAAAGATGATGAAGAATGTGATTTGGAGAAAAACTAAGTCCTACAGAAAATGATTCAAGTTTGGTTAAAGATAATGTTGAATGTGACCCCAAACAGCCTGTTTTTCCTCTCAGAAAAGGTCCGAATATCACATTGGAGAAATTTTTGGATCCATCAAGGCCTTTTAAATGTACGGTTTGCAAGGAATCTTTCACCCAGAAGAATATTCTCTTGGTTCACTACAACTCTGTGTCACACTTACACAAACTTAAACGATCTCTGCAGACACGTCAACTGGCTTGCAAGAACCAGTTAACAATGCAGACCAAAAACCATTTAAATGTAGTATTTGCCATGTAGCATATAGTCAGAGTTCAACCTTAGAGATACATATGCGTTCTGTCTTGCACCAGACCAAAGCCGTGCATCCAAACTTGATTCATCTGCTTCTAGTTCTGAATCTGTTGGCCCTACCCCAGGCAAGGCATTGTCCAACACTCCTGCAACCATGAACAATGCTTGTCTAAGCCACCAAAAAAACAATCAACTCAAAGGCATACCTGCAAACCCAGACACCAGTCATCCTTCAACATCTGAATTGAGAAACAAGTTGATAAACATGCTTGATTCAGCTACCAAGCAACAACAGATTCAGTCATTACAACAACAGCAGTTAGCCCAGGCTCAAGTCCATCTCCAGCAAGAGCTCCAAAAAAAGGCTGCTCTTATTCAGTCCCATTTATTCAATCCTGCACTTTTACACCCGTTTCCTATGGCAACAGAAGCTCTTCTTCCAGTACAGCAGCAACAGCAATTGCTTCTTCCTTTTCTTATTCCAGGAGGAGAGTTTCGCATGAATCCAGAAGTAAACCTTAAAGGTTCTGGGCTAAATGCAACCAAAATAAAGCCTAATGTTAATGAGGATATTGCGGAGTCATCCAAAAAAGATGTCCCAAAATATGGTTCTAAACGGAAACAAGATGAAGATAAAATGGATGAACAGAAACTAATGATCTACCATTTGAGAAGGATGTAGATGGGCAAAAACAGTAATGAAGAATCAAAGGAATTTGAGAATGTAGGCACCGGTGAAAAAACACAATGTTCTAAAACTCAAGAAAATGAAGACCTACACAAAGAGATGCCAACCAATGGGGAGGGTTTTGGTGAGTTTCTTCCACCCAGAATAGCCCATGATGCATCCGGGAATGCTTCAAAGGCACTGCTTGAAAACATTGGTTTTGAATTAGTCATGCAATACAATGAAGATAAGCAAAGATATCAGAAAAATCTTACTGAGCCAATACCAAATGGCAGGGATTTGTCGACACTGAAGATGTGGGTCATTCAGAAGATATGGAGAAGTTAGAGTGTGAGTCTTGTGGGAAGCTTTTTTCAAATGCACTGATATTAAAGAGCCATAAAGAGCAGATTCATCATTCCATATTCCCTATCAAGTCATTGGGAGAAATTGCTAAAGACTACAGGGAGCAATACGACAAAATCTTCCCATTGAGACTTGCAACTTCAGATGCTTCTCCTGTCTCATCCCCTTCTCCTACCCTCTTGTGATTCCTAATTCTTCAGTGCAGCAGCCACAGCCACAACAGCCTGTACAACCCATTATTCCTGCCTCTACACTCAGTACTACTCTGCTACTGTCTCCATTCCTCAAGTTAAGTCTCCATTAGCTCAAATTCCCTTACCCATGGAACTACCACTCTTCCCCCACTCCTTATGCCTCCCATACCTTTGCAAGGTTTAAACCCCTCAGGTCCCTGTCCATCTGCCCCCAGTGGAGGCTGGATTGACTCCTGATTGTTGCAGTTTTATCAACAGCAGTTAAATCCAGCCATGTTCCAACAAAGTAAAAGACCTCGAACCAGAATCACAGATGACCAGCTTAGAATTTTGCGTCTGTATTTTGATATCAACAATTCTCCAAATGAGGACCAAATCCATGAGATGGCCAACAAATCTGATTTGCCACATAAGGTCATAAAGCACTGGTTTCGGAACACTCTATTCAAAGAACGCCAACGCAACAAGGATTCTCCCTATAACTTTAGTAACCCTCCTGTCCACAACACTGGAAGATGTAAAAGTGGATTCTAGACCACCCTCTCCTGAACCCACCAAGACAAGAGATTTATGGGAGTAAGAGGTCCTCAAGGACCAGGTTTACTGACTACCAGCTAAGAGTATTGCAGGATTTTTTTGATGCCAATGCATACCCCAAGATGATGAGTTTGAACAACTGTCCAACCTGCTTACCTCTCTACCCGCGTGATTGTGGTGTGGTTTCAAAATGCTAGACAGAAAGCTCGGAAGAATTATGAGAACCAAGGGAGAAGGAGAGAAGGATAGTGAACGTCGAGACCTATCTAATGACCGCTACTTTCGTACTTCCAACAACAATTTCCAGTGTAAGAATGCAACGTAGTTTTTCAGTGCATTTGATCTTATTAATCACCAAAAAGAGCAGTGTTACAAAGATGATGAGGAGGAAATGCAGAATGATCTGAATGAAAACTGAAGTGGATTTAAGACTGATGGTCATAGTCCAGTATCTGGACCCTCTTGCTTTACACAAGCAGCTTCTTGCTCAAGCCCCAGTTTCATCTGTGTCTAGTACTAATGTGAGTTCACTGATTCTGAGCATATGGACACATGTCTCACTGAAGAGCTTAAACAAAACAAATGAAGCATCCTCTGACCCTAAACAGACTGTTAGTATCAGCTCTGAGCTTGAGGAATTAGAGAAAAGAATGCAGCAGCCAAAGCCTCACTGTGAAGAGAACCAAAATGTAAGCACAGAGATCCCTCTCACCCACCTCCTAAACAACAACAGATTTCCTGCACATCTGAAACAAGCCCAGCTCCGTCAAAGAGCTCCCAAACTATAATTAGTCATTTGGATACTCCTTCAACTGAGCAAAAAACAGCAACAGAAACCAGCCCAGGATATGAGCCCTTACCACTGCATTCAATGCAAATTGAGCTTCCCCTCATTTGAACATTGGCAAGAGCACCAGCAAATGCACTTCCTTGCCCAAAGTTACTTCCCACCCCACAGTTCCTAGACCATCCTGTAGACATGCCTCTTATGCTGTTTGATCTGCTAATCCTCTGCTTGCAAGGCATCTGCTTTCAGGAACAATTTCCCAGATAGTGGCAAATCAACCCACAGTGACCACCATTCCCGATTCAACCATAAACTCTCTGAAGAGGAAACTTGAAGAGAAAGCAGGATCAAGTTCTTTCGAAAATGACTGGGAAAATAATGGGGAGGAACCCCAGCGAGACAAACGTATGAGGACCACTATAACACCTGAGCAGCTGGAGGTATTATATCAGAAATATCTTTTGGACTCCAATCCAACACGCAAGATGCTTGACCATATCTCCAATGAGGTTGGTCTTAAGGAAACGCGTGGTTCAAGTGTGGTTCCAGAACACCCGAGCTCGAGAGAGGAAAGGCCAATTTCGGGCACTGGGTCCATCTCAAATCCATCGTCGCTGCCCATTCTGTCGAGCTCTTTTTAAAGCACAGACTGCTCTTGCTGCCCATATACGTTCACGTCACTGGCATGAAGCTAAGAATGCAGGCTGTAGTATGGCAATTCCTAATATGACTCAAGATCAGGAAGGTTCTCAAATCAAATCTGAAACTCTTTGATTTTGCCAATTATCTCAGTTTTTTGAACTCCACTGATGACTCTCCAGTGTGGCAAAAGCATGGACCGGTCTTCACATCAGCTGCGTCTGAGCCCAAAACCTTTTATAGGTGATGGTATGGAAGATTTTGAGATGCCTTCTAATGTCAGTTTATTCAAAATTTTGAACAAAGCAAGCTGAATAACTTGCGAAACTAACACGAAGCCATGACCATACAACTGGTGAAGGACATGACTCACTAGAGGCTTACACATGGCAGTATTGACCACATGTCTCCCAGCACTGATAGAGAGGCTTCTTCTGAAAGTGATGAAAAGATGTCTTCTGGATTTGGTTAAGCCCTTCAATTAGCTTTAATGCTTAAAGATTTTGATAATGATTTAGGTCTTGGGATTACAGTGAAAATTCTAGCCTGGCTGATCCAGCTTCACCAAGCCCTGGTAGCTCCAACAGTCAGAGCTGTGATAGTGACAGACACAGTCAAAAACGCAACCGCACTCAGATGACCAACCTGCAGGTGAAAGTGCTCCAAAGCCTGCTTTAGTGACTATAAAACCCCTACAATGCTTGAATGTAAAGCCTTGGGCAATGACATTGGACTTGCCAAGAGGGTTGTTCAGGTGTGGTTTCAGAATGCTCGTGCCAAGGAGAAAAAGGCCAAGCTTAGCCTTGCAAAGCAATTGGCACAGAGAGTACTTCTATTGATAGACTAAGACAGAGTGTACACTTTGCTCTGTTAAATACAGCAGGCTGCTTGTCTATACGTGACCACGTATTCTCCCAGCAACATCTTACTAAAGTTAAGGAGGCCCTGGTGGCCAGATGGAGAGAGACAAGGAATATTTAGGATCAATATCTACTCGTCAGCTGATGGCACAACAAGAGGCCAAGGATCATCTAAAAAATACAAGTTATAGTCTGGGAATTGTCCAACCACAAAATATGCTGAGCTCAGTAGGCCTTAACCAAACTGCCCTTCATTGTCTGAGCCAGTCTTCAATGTACTCAAGTCTGCAGACGCAGACCACTGCAAGCATGCCAGGTGGTAGCAGCACAATGACTTGAAGATTTTCCTTCCATAAAAACAGGTATGTGGCTAACCTACACTTTTTTTATTATTAACAATTCACTTACAAAAATTCAGATCTTTTAGTAATCCTACTTCTTTTATGCATTCATTTTTATAGAAGGTTCCAGGACCGTCCTGTACATGACCTGACATGCAAGCCAACCACAAACACCCTCTTCTGCCATATCAGCTATGGATGATAAAGATGTAGGTTAGCACAACCAACTCTGTCTTGACCCCAAAGACACAGAACAAGAATTCCAGTTTCCCAAAGAAAATGGACACTGAGAGTAGCAGAATTCCCACAACAAGCTTGACAGTACTCCATTGGGGAAATTCTAATCGAGCAAATTCTTCTCGCAAAAATAAAGAAAAGTCAGACTCTCCAGACCAACAGTATCTACTCCAAATAATGGAAGAGAGTGTGGCATTGGATCCAACTCAGCTACAAGCTCTTCAGGCAGCAATGAAAACTAACCACACTGCTCTGCTCCCTAGTCCCCTCCTGCCCTGTCTGATGCCTGGCTTCCCTCCACATTTTTTCTCCCCATATTCCAACACCTATGCCTGGAGGCCTCCTGCAGCCCATGTTTGGCATGGATAGCATGTTCCCATATGTCCAGCCTTGCCACAGGCTCTGATGGGGCTGTCCCCAGGCTCCATTCTCCAGCAATATCAACAAAATCTGCAGGGTGCACTGATGCAACAAAGACTGCAGCTGCAACAGACACATTTAGTGCAGCTACCAGAGAAACCAAAACCTAGCCAAATCTCTGCT
This sequence comes from Carassius auratus, assembly GCF_003368295.1. NCBI lineage: Eukaryota > Metazoa > Chordata > Actinopteri > Cypriniformes > Cyprinidae > Carassius > Carassius auratus. The sequence goes on from NW_020529352.1 coordinate 12,214, forward strand.
CGTCTCAATGCAGACGACACTGTTTCATCCAAACATGACAAGAAGCAAGGCCCGACCAATACCACAGATTCCCCCCTTTATAAACGCTGTCAACACTAAGCAGCCAGAAGGTGGACAATAACTTTCTTCTAAGCCACTGTATTGTCTCCAAAACAGAATGTAGAACAGAAGGCAATGATGGTCATCTTTATGACTGTCTCGCCTGTGAGGTGTCTCTTCATGGGAATGCAGAGCTCATCAAACATCTGGAGTACCCTCAGCATATACAAAGAGTTACAGAGAGACTGAATGCCAAAGAGCATGCTTCTCCTCAATTACCTCATATCAGTCCCTCATCTACCTCTCAGTCAAACCCATCCAGTGAACAGAGATCTTCTACAACTGCCCAGTCTTCTTTAGGGACTCCTTCTGCAACCTCCATCCCTAACCCAACCAATTCTGACCAGCCCAATAGACATCTCCAAAGCTCACCGGCTTCTCCTTCACATCATGTTCTTTCGCCTTCAAATGTTACCTCAAGCCTGACAAGCCCTGCAAAGACTTGTCACGTAAAACCAATTGACTTGGTTTGCACTTGGATGGGCGTTGCGACAGCAACGAGTCAGAGGAGGGACAAGACTCATCATAATATATTAGAGCAAGAGGTTTGATGCCTTCTATAACCATTGTTTTTATGGCTTGGACACAGCCTGCATCAAAGACTCCCAAAAAAAAAAAAAAAAAAAACAGGAGGAAAGTTACACAAAATGTCTCCACTGTAGATTACACTTGGGGAAAGCTATGACCCAGAGTTAGTTTGCCAGACTGTTTTAAAAGGACTGAATCCTGTATGATCCAACTTGCATTAACAGAGCTTGTAACCAAAAACAAGTGTCAGTAGAATGTTTTTTTTTTTCATTTTAATATGCTGGTTTTTAACTAAAACTTGAGTATATGTAAAGTGTTTGGAAACTAAAGGGTGCACAGCTAAAGACTGGTGAAGAACCTAAGATGGTTTCATGATTACCTAACTAACCAAAAGTCTGTTTATAATGCGTACGTTATAACAGACATAAAACATACATAAAACGCCCACACTATTTTTGCCCTGTCAAGTGTTAAGATATTATATTATTGGCTTAATGAAGTTATGTAATGTATCTTGATGTTGTCTTCTCTCAGGTCAACAGCTCTCAATTTTGTTCTGTTACAAGACATACCAATAGAAAATATATGAAGCCCAAAAGAAATGTGTAATGAATGAAAATGTCTAATTCTGTTTTGTTTTCAAAGTCCTGAAATTGCAACTAAGCTAGTAGACATTCTTTTTTCTTTCTTCTTCTTTTTTTTCTTTCTTGGACATGTACTTGTCCAGACACAAAGTGTATTGCAGACTGTTGTAAATTGTGGAAAAATATAATTTAGCCTTTTTTTTTTTTTTTTTTTGAAAAATGAAAAAAAAAAATGTTAATGGTAGATACATGTATGAACATTTTGGTGTTGCGTAGATTGTTGGATTCAAATTACTTAATTGTATGGTAGGTTAAAACAAATTACTTGCATATTTAACTTTTGTATTGTCCCAGTCTAAGACACTTGAGGCTGTTAGGCATGCTTATGTTAAAACATAGCATTTACCCTCTAATGCTGTTGAAAATTGTCACTGTACAACCAACTTCCTCTCCTGCACTGAGCCAGGTTGAAAGACCCTATCTGTGTATGAATTAGATCAATGCACATCTATAAGATATTATCTATTTTTGTTGTCTTCTAAGCAGAACATTTCGATTGTGCACTTATTTTTTTTCTTCTGCTTTTGCCTTGAATACTTTCACATTTAAGGCAGTAGCTTTTTTGTTTTATTTCACCTTCACTACATGGTATTGTATTCCTTAACATTTCTGCACTTGCCATGACTAACAATAATTACAGTGATGATATTATGAAACAATAATAACTTACAGTATTGCTTTAATGGAAAATCCAAAGATAAAGTAGTCTTACCATTGGTGCATACAAAGGATGTAAAAAAAACTTTATACTTTAGAAAATATTACTGTTTTTAACGAATGTTAATTTTCAGATGATGGAGCCAGCTACGAGAAACTGTTTTAGCTAATTTATTAGAACATTTCTGACCTCATTTATGAAACAACCAGAGAACCAAAAATAAAAACAAAACAAAACAGAAAGCTTACTCTGAGGATGTGGGACAGCACTGTTGTGCAGCCATTGAGGTTTGTATTATAGAGGTGGAGATTACACAGTTTGCTTTTCTGTGTCTGGCCTTTCTCTTTGTCTGGTTATCTCTTTTGATTTTGTTTCTTATCTTCTTGTTTTTTTCTACTAAATGTACTGGGTCTAATTGTTGAGGAAATAGAGTGTGCTGCTAATGTAGGTTTGTACTAAGATGCATGCTTGATTTTGCTTTTCGCTGAAGCTTTAATGACAACCATCAGTAACAACACACACTGTCCCTGTTCCACTGCAGTTGTGTCCACACATGACTGTGAAGACTGTGACTCTCCATGAACTACATTATGTTCTCCTCTTAGCCAACCAATGTTGAAAACCAATGATGTTATATTTATACAAAGTTTGCATTCTAAATATCACATTTGTCATTTCAGTTGATTTTGTTTTGTTTTCTTCATTGTATTCTACTTCTAAGGGGACTGTGTCGTATGCTCTCACGCCTGAGTCTGGACATGCTGTGAGAGACTGTTTACTCTGCGTGCTCTTAGAAATGTTATTACTGTAGCGATCGCCAAATAATGTATGTTCATGATGCACTTGTGTTTATTCATGTGACTCACTGGGCTAATGTCTCCTGTCCTCTTATATACAAGCGTTAAAAGTGAATAAAATCCTTTAAAAAATCTGCCATGTCTCTATGGTCCTCAGAACACCCAGGTAATCTCTGTCTTTTTAAAAGACTTTTATGACTCCCCTTTCTGACAGATTGAAGGCTGCAAGTAACACATTTTCACTGAAATTTGCACACCAAATTTGTAGTGATCGAAGTTCCGTGATTTGATCATGTGTGTTTCTGCTATATCCTTAATCTGATTGCATGCACCCTACTCAGATGAGGCAGTGTAAAGGAGACGGGCAATCAGCCAAAGCACTAGAAATCAATGGAGGTTAAACGAGACAAAATCAATGCAGCTGAAGTTCAAGTTCATGTGTATTAGCAAACGATGGTGTTTATAACAGTGTTGACTTGTGCTAAATATATATATTGCACAAGGTTATTAAGAAGAGGAAAAATATTTTTGGTTTATATGCGAGTTATGCCCGAGTATGATCTACTCTGCAGATAGGGGGAAGGGAAGTTCATGTAAATTTTAGGATCCAATGTTATCAATGTTGGTATACCTGTATGTAATGTTAATCAACATTTTTGAACAATTTTATTTTAATTCTCACAAATAGAAGGTATATTTAAGAGATAACGTAGAGTCAGCTGGTCATTATTACAATAAACACCAAAAGGGTGATCAGGATCGTGTTCTTTCACCAAAAAGAGGTTTATTTTGCCATAATGACCAGGTGACTGTATGTTAAACCATTACCTGGCAAATGCATTCAAATAAATTCACATACAATGTTGATTTGATTGAAACTTATCTATCAGCTTACTTAGAGAGACTAGGTGTCCTGGCTAAGATTTATAGTGTTTCCATGAACAATCTTTATTTAGAAATGTTTGACTCACCAGTTGCCAATGACCAATCAGAATCATGTATTAGTCAGGATGGGTAAGAAACAACATTTCTACCTCTAGTTAATACGATAATATTGTGTATAGCTATCCCATTGTTTAATATCATAGAATATCATATCAATAATCAACTAGCAGTTTACTTATTAAATTAAAATCCTCCATACCCACAGCCAAAACAGACGTTCTTTTTTCTTCCTCAGGTATTTCAATCGTCCCACCCAAAGAGATTTACAGCCGTGCTCATACTTACCGGTACTGCGAATCGTATTCCTGTCTGAGCTGAGATAAATCACGGCATAAACGAATCAATACGCACTAATTATGTTTTACTGTACAATTAGTACGCGGCTTTGCGGAAAACTGAAAGCATTTACCGCTAATGACTCGTGCATCGGCTCCCTTCATCGGGTTGGCGAGGTGCAGATGACTCTATCCACACGTTTCCAACGCCCCATGAGGCCTTGCGTCAAGAAGTGGAAGCGTCGGTTCGAAGTAAAAAAAAAAAAACAAACAAAAAAAAAAACAATCCGGGACGTGACACTCATTAAACAGTTTACAGGTAGTCTTTCAAGATTTAACGATCCAAACTTGCTAACGATGTGGGAACACAACTTCAACAAACTTATAATGGGTGAAATAACAGTACCTCTGCGGTAGATGGTTGGCAGGATGGCCTCGTAATATCACCTATGTTAGCATTTTTTTTATCTATTTTATAGATTCAGTACTTAATTCTGGAAGCACTTGGCTGAAAGCCAACACTGAAAATGCGTTGTAATAATTATTTATTATTTTATTAAATAATGTAAAGTAACTTTTAATGCAAGTGACACAGAGACGGTAGCGTAATTTTAACAGCGTTTCCCAGTAACACTGTACTACACCATGTTACAGCACAGTAGGGCTATTGCAAACAGAATCAACTTTATTACATAGAAATTTCCTGCCGGTGTGTTGAGTGGACTTTCTTTTTCCAGTGAGCATGAACGGGGTTGTGGCTAGAAGGCATCAAAAACCAGAAACGAACAATAAATTGAATTTTCTACCTATTTCTACCAGCTCTAAACCTACCCCTTACAATAATGCAAAAAAAGTATTTATTGTACAGTGTGAGAAAAATTACGTTATATTGATGTGTGATTGCCTAGTAATTTTTGCCGTATAGCCTTAACCCATGAAATATATTAATGGAATATTGAGGAGAGTGTCAGTGAATCTTGCGTGCTGAACACTGCTGGCGGTTTCTGCTCATATTTTCGGCCATTTTTCTCTGTTAGCTGAAAATGCATTTTTCGGTGGCTGAAATTTCAGTGCATCTCTATAAAATACCATTGGTATACTTCCGCCATCTCACAGAAAGCTGTACCCTCGTTCTTTTTTACAGTAGCACCCCCCGGAAACAGGTAGACAGAATGGCGCCGGTTCGAGTGGGGGCTGCACATCATTGGCTGCTTGGGAAGGTTAATTGACTTTGCGTTTAACATGCTAAATTATTCTAGTTTGCCTGCATGGCATTAGGGGCTGAAAGACTCCCTCCTCCTCAGCCGGGGTCAGCCTGGACCAGTCATTAATTAAACTTGTGACATTTAGCCAGATGAGTTTCCTCTGAGTGAGGATGATATTATTAATATTAACGACCTGTGAGAATAGAAGCTGTAACCGACTGTGTTTTTTATGGCATCAGAGATATTGAATTTTTCTCGAGCAGCAGATTTTGAAATGAAAATGCAGGTTGTGATATGGAGATCCTGCCTCGTGCATTGTTAGTTTCAAAGCTAAATGTGATGCGTCAGGAGTTTTGTGCGTGAAAGCTTGTTCTCTGGAAGATGACTGGAGGAGGTTTTCTCTTTTCTTTAAGCCACTTCAAGCCTAGAATTTCCATATGCTAAAACTATTTACTGTCTGGTACTTCTTTAAACAGCGTAATGCAGCAGATGATATGTTTGCCTGGTTAATGGACAATCATTTCTGTAATTGCCTAGACATAATAGATGGAAGATGCAATAGCGTCATTGGTTTTGAATGTCCACATATTAACATGTAGATCACTTGTAAAAAAAAATGCATTAAATGCTAAGCCCATCCGTATTTCAAAACAAAAGTGGATTGTGGTACCTTCAGAGAGACCCTTCCCCCATCTCATTGGTTTTAATACTAGGCAGCGCAGGGCCGTTATGAGCATTTCAGCTCCTCTTGTGTTCTGATAGATGGGCTTTGCTGATACATGATCTATGATGTATGCGGAGAAAGGCCAGCTCATCTTTATTCATGAGCTCGGAGCTGTGATTTCCTCTTAAAGAGACAGAGCTACTCATTTGCTGCACCTTCGTCTAGTTGCTGCTAACCTGCTACTGATGTTGTTGTGATTTTAAAACGGCACCAAAACTCAAAGATAATGAATTTTCATCTAAATGGTTCTTGTTAAACAGATATTGTTTGCTTCAGATTTCATGAATGTTTTTCACAGAAGATTAGCCTGTAGCGGCATTATCATTATTTTTCAGTTGAGTCATTAAGAGATTCACGGACTGTGTGTCATGTTGTCCCTCTCCAGTGGAGCAGGTCGAAGCAGCTATAATGATCTCCCAGAATCGGAGAAAGCACTGGCTAGTGTTCGCTTCCAACTCATTAAAACCACTGTGGTGTTCCTTAAGAAAATTCGGTTCCTTGGCATGGGAGCATTGAGTGGTTGGAGCAGCAAATTTTGCTGTGGATACATGCCATCTTCTATCAGCATTTCATTTAAGAACCCCATTAGATGCAAAACCGCAGGACGTCACCTGTTATCTTTCTATTTCTGGAAATAGGCTATATTGTTTCTGTTTTCTCTTGCGCGCCATTAAAGTATGCTTCCCGCAGTATACATTTAGAGGGGAACCTGCTAGCTATCTGTCTCTGAAATGACTTTTTAATGGCCAACTGGATTTGCTCATCTATCACAGGTCTGTGGCGCTCCTGATTCTCAGATAAACTCACATAGATTCGGTTACTAATGTTCACACAGCCACTATCGCACTGTTCTATATGCAGTTTCTTTACTCGGCGTGGCAGAGAAATTCATCTGAATTGGTTTTTCTCTTACTGAATCGTTAGCTCACGAAGTCAGGTTGCAAAGTAATATTAAATAGCTGTGAAACCAGGGTAAGCTCATAAGGGAGATGTCACTCCAGCAGCTTTTTTGACATTCTGTCAAAGCCTCAGCATTATTTGTATAAGAAAATCTGTGAATGTGTCAAAACACACCTATATATGTATATATATTTGGATTATGGGTATACTAGTTGCTAAGAATGCTGTTTGTGTTCAACAGAAGACAGAAAATCATATGGGTTTCATATGACATGGGGGTGAGTAAATAATGACAAAATGACTTTAACCCTGTACATTTAACTTTGGGTAGATTATATAAACAATGAAGAATAAAGGTTACTAAAATGCTTTTTGTTTTTTGAGATTATATTAATCATTTGTGATTATATAAAGCAAGATTTTCTTTTGTGGCTTGATTAAAGGGATTAATTAAATTGGTTAAAATATTTGAGTGACAGTAATGACATTAGCATTATTTCTATTTATCAAAGAATTCTGTTTTTAATATGGCTAATAATTAGACATGTTTTTTAAGCACCAAATCAGCATATTAAAAGGATTTCTGAATGATCATGTGACACTGAAGACTGGAGTAATGGCTCCCGAAGCTTTGTCATCACAGGAATAGATTTACAATATAAAATATATTAAAATAAAAAAAAATGTTCTTTTAAATTGTAATAATATTTCACAATGTTACTGTTTTACACAAATAAATAGTAAGCATAAGAGACTTTAAAAAAGCAAACACCTTTGAACAGTATTGCAGGTTAACATTTACAAATTGGTTGCATGATACTCAGATGTAAATGTAACATATTCTTTAGTTATAGTTCATTATTGTTTTGTTGTTGTTCTTTTTGAAGATAATCAATACTTTATAATATAAATAGCATTTTAGTTACATAATTTTTTTTTTATTCTTTGTATGGAGTCTACAACATTGTATTGAAACATAACTGTAACCAAAATGCAGCGTAAAATGTCATGTTTACGAGCCTGTCTGAAATTTTTTTTTTATATATATATATATCGTGAAACACCGAATGCCATATCCAAACATTTGCTGACTAGCTTTCCCCCCGTGTTGTGGTTTGCACTGTCAGATTGACAGGGTTGCTGTATAATATTTTAGGTGAGCATCTGTCTCTACAGGGCAGGGACTGAGCCATCATGTTAGTGGAAAGGGGGCATGGGGGGGTGGGCTTTTAAAGAATCAAGCCTGTGAAATGAGATGCTAATCAGAGGCAGCAGGAGCATGAACGGGCTGCGCGTGGCTTCCGTGAATATCTCGCACTGATAAATTATGCTAAATCTTCGACCCTTTGACCTTAGGGAGTCTGGCGTATGAAGGTTGGTTATATGGTTTTGAGACCCAACACCCCATGTAGAGTGAGTGATTTAAGACTGGTGGTGCGATTGTTAGTTTAGGGTGAGTTATCGAAGGGTTTAGATATCGATATAAGTGGGCATGCTACAGGAAAAGGAGGGCAGGATTGCAAGACGTACACCAACAGTGAGGAGGGGTCTACCCAAGCGAAGTCATTAGCATAAGAAAAGTATGCAGTGTAGTGGTTGCGCTGAGCTGTCCACACTTGATAACGGCATGAAGCGTGCCAGACAAACACACACTTAATCGTACATGACATCTCACCAGGTGGTGGCCAACACCACATGTCTTTCCCTCTTTCTATTTTTACCCCCTTTCTTTTGGTTTCTTAAAAGAGAATAAATCCTTGAAGCTCTGTTTGTCCCTCAGCAATGCTTTGGGACTCGCTCTATACAAAAGCTTTGGATTAGGGCTTATTCTGGCTTCTGTTTTATTGTTTACCACCTCACCGGCTAGCTTGTGCCATTCGCCACAGCAGAGCTAATATGAAAATATTTTAAAACAATTTTATATTAGAACCCCCTGCATACACACTCTGTCACTTCTTCATTATATATGATGGATAGCCCAATTTAAAAAGCTGCTGAGGGCGCCTAATTTAGGCATGAGATTTTTAACGAGATTAAACATTTCACATTCATAGCAGGTAATCGATGCAGACATTTCTATCATACGTAGACCTTGCTGCTCCAGTGTTTACATACAGATTTAAATATATCCGTCACAGAGTAATTACATTAAAGTCACGTCCAAGAATGGCCATTCTCGGGTCTGGAGGTCGGACACTGTTTTGCACTTTATTTACAAAATATATAAGGAAAATGACATCATGATGAATATAGTTGGTGAGTGGGAGTAATATTTAAAGTGCAGTTATTAATTTCCTTTCACTTTTCCTTTTCTGTCCCGTCTTGTTCATCTCCTCTCCTTCCCATTTCTGTCCTCCAACTGTGTTTGTCATTATGTTTCTTTAATGGAAAATTTCAGATTTTTCTAATCTCTCCCCAACGCCACGTGCAGTCTTCTCTTTTCTTTTATGGAAAATATTGCAGTGATCCTCTGGTGGCCTGTTGGCCGGGGCATGATTTATTTGAGTTATGTGTGGATGTCCAGTGCAGAATAGCCCATTGTGCAAAACACAAAGAGGAAGGCCAGTCTCTGAAGCCAGGCAGATGGCACATCCTGGAATCAGAGACAATAGTCTTCACCCTGAGTTCTATTAAATAACGCAAAGAGCTGCATACTAATCATGCATACGTTAAACTGCTGGCCTGTGCTGGACTTCACATCCCCTGAAACATGTGGTTTATTTTTTGCCTCAATATCTTAAAATCTAATTTTTATTTTCCCAAAAAGTACTTTTAAGTATTTAATGTCACAGAGCATTGGCATTGAATATAATATGTAGATTATGTGCCAGTGTGTCTATACATTGAACATTCATGAAAGAAAATAAATGCATTTTTTTATGTTCATAAAAAACATGGCAATTAAATAGAAAAATGGAATGCATCATCAAAAGAAAGACAAAAAACCTTCTAAGTGCCCATTATACTGTAATAAAACACACACACACACACACACACACACATATATATATATATATATATATATATATATATATATATGTATATATATATATGTGTGTGTGTGTGTGTGTGTGTATATATATATATATATATATATATATATGTGTGTGTGTGTGTGTGTGTGTATATATATATATATATATATATATATATATATATATATATATATATATATATATATATATATATCAACATAAAATGAAGTAACTGCTTAAGAAAAAGTCTGCATATTGAAACAAGACCCTCTTTTCTCGTTGTGCCATCATCTGCCCCTCTCCCCTCTCTCTGCAGGTGTATGAGCAATTTAATGAGATGCAAATGAGATATGCATACAGCCAATCTCATGTGCCATGATTAAGCGCAGGATATTAACGAATTCTCTCTCTCTCGCTTGCTCGCTCTTTTTCTCTCTTTACATCTAGTAAATCCCATCTTTGTCTCTGTCACTCCATTGCAGGGCTACTGCAGTAAAAATAGCTACAAGAAATTGAGAGGAAAAAAAATGTTTGTCGTGTCTTGGTACATAGTGCATTGAGGAGAAAGATCGTTTCAGATTTCTGTGCAATTTCTAGCATTTTGTTGCTGCTGAGGGTCAGGGAGCGTATCCTCCATTTTCTGCAACACCCCCCTCTCCACTGTTGCCATATTCCCTCCTCCTTTGACGCCCCCCTTTTATGTTAGTGTACGTGTGTGTGTGTGTAGTTTTTGGCATAATCCATTTACATAATGAAGATGAGGTAAAATTAAGATCCCCACAGGAGTAAAGAAGAGAATCCCAGCGATACAAACCTCATTAATACAGCGTGATTAGCATATCCGTACATAATTGTCCACAATCGGTACAAAGAAAGACGTGAAGGCAAAAAAAACCCAGCAAATTAAACGGCTCATTTCATCATGTTGTTAACGTCGATTTGAACTTGTTTATCGAAGGTTATGATGACAACAATGTCCATTTTGGAACCAATCCTGTGTCATTTAACCAGAACGATGCCAATGAAAGATTCGAAGCACAAAGGTGAGTAAATCCCTTACTTCAGAAAGCACCAGAAGGAAGAGGAGGAGAGAAAATCTGTATTATTTATGCTCCTCTACAATGTCAAATGCATCCAGTGAGGGACTGAATTCTTCTCATTCACTCTCATCATCTTCTCTCTGACTCAACAGGACGTTTCGAGGATACTCAGAACAGGTATTCAAGCACAAAATCACTCATTACTGCGTATATGATGGTTTAAGGTCCTGTCCTTGAATTTGGAAAGCTCTAGTAAGTCCATAAAATTGCAAAAGTTGTGCATCTACCTGGTAAATTACACCATACTAACACCCGCCAACATGTATCTTTTTGGTGTTCCCAACATACCTGAGAAAATTCACTCTTTCTTGTGTTCATTTGTGCAATCCATTCTGTTTTGGTTTTGTAGTACATAAGATCCATATTCCATAATGACTTTAGTGTTTGAATTGATCTGTTGAGTCACTGTATAAGTCATGGCCTGTGGTTTCTTTAGCTCCTCCCTGTTTGCTTGTTTCCACAGTTGTTTCCTCAATCTTCTGTCTTGACCAACTTTTGAAACAAACTTGTTTTTGCATGACAGTTTCTTGACTTTTTTCCTTTTCATTCCATTTATCCTTTAAAAAAAACTTTATTGAATGTAAATTGTCAATGGCACAGGGTTGGCGGAGTTACAGATGGCATCCGATGACATTCCATCAGTCTGGGTTGCCCATCACTTTTGTTCTCACAAGTGTTTCTGCCATATTCCTCCTCACCAAATCTGTCACACTAATTAACCCAACAAACTCTGCGAGGGTTAATTAAGCTGTCGGATCACTGTGTTTTTCAGTCTTGTTTTGTGTTTCGTCCCTAGGGCTCTTTGTCTTTGCCAAGTGGCACGCGTCAGGGGCTGGTTACCGCAGGAACCTTCTGGCACCCTGCCATTCCCAAGCCACCGCCAACTTCCCAGCGGCATACGGCAGTGCAGAGATCCTGGCACGCTGCCGAAGGTTGGCGCGTGCCAACGAGAATAACAAGACAAGTCGCATATCTCCATTATGACTGAGCAGATGCCGTCATACCCACGATGAGTGCCGTTGCTTACTCTCTCGGGGACGTGCCTACTTAGAACCTGGCATGGTCATGAAGGCGATGGCGAAACGCAGCATGGCAAAGCCTGTGGGAAACAAAATTACGAGGTCGTGGTGAAGAAATCTGCGCTTTTCTAAAACCGTAAGAGGATAAAAGGTTCGTTAAGAGGCACCGCATCAGTTTAACACAATGCATTGTACGCTCCGTTTTGCATACTCACACAGTTGCCATGCTGACGAGCTGGCAGATGGAATCTTCGAAGAGCTCCAACTTTTTGAATCCAATGCTCGGGAACATTTCATTTGGAGGATTGGCAGCAGGATGATGCCTCTCTTTTCTCTCATTATCTGTCTCTCCTCCTCTCTCCTCTTTAGTGCCACCCTGCCTATACGCCCTCTTTGGCAGCGGCGCTGAGTGGATGGCACTGTGCCAACCTCGCAAAACCATGGTGTTCATTCGCCACTCTACATCGTGTCCTTCCCCCCACACACCCTCCCTCTCTAATTCTTCAACCTTTTTCTCTATCCATCCCTCATTCAGTCGCTCTATTTTAGATCTATGTGCTCTCTTTGATGGCTGAGTGGTAGAAATGATTTCTGATATGTGGAGCATTGTTTACTTCAGTATTTGTGCCCGTACAGCGTCCCACAGCAACTTTCTTTAATGTTTTCTTGTTGCTGCTCTTCAGCTCTGTTGTGCCTTTTATTTCCTGCCATTCAAAGATCACAAGTGCACTTTTATGTCCCTTATGATTCTCCACTTCCAGAGACACCCAAGCCTGTTCACTGGGCCCCAACAAGTTGTACTCTCTTCTGTTCTGTTTTCTATTCTTTCATTTGGCAAATCTAAGCATGAAGCGTTTCGCAACAGGAGGTCTCTGAGATGCAAATCAAGCAGATTAGCATATCATTTAGTGGGATGAATATGCAACTATGCTTTGAAATTTGTGAGTTTTCAGCTTTGAACAATTCAAAAGTCTCTTGTGTGTCTTGATACCTCTTTCTTTTTACAATCTCTGATCTCTTATCTCTAGCTCCTTTTTTCTTGTTTACGCTTCACCTTTTTGTCTCTAAGGGTTTATATAGGAGAAACAACATGCTGTCAAGATTACCAAAGGGTACTGAGAGTATTTCAGGGTAAAATAGCCTGCCTTGTGAGCATGTCTGCCTATCTGGGCGTCAAGTTTCATTACACAGAAGAGAACAAAATGGATGTGTGGCACACATTCTGCTGGAGGAAACACTCATGGTTGTGTTTTCTTCTTGGCTATAGAATGTCTTTATATTAATATGCTTCGAAATTATTTGAGAAACCCTGGAAATTATTATTTTCAAAGAAAGAGGCCTAAAATTGCAAACAGGTGCAACAACAAGGCAATAAACCAGATTTTAGTTGCAAGATGTGCTTAGAGGTGCATATTTTTCTTTGTCATGATTTTATTGTAAATACTGATTCTAATTATCCATTTTATTTTTATTTTTTTGTGTGTGTTGTTTAACTGATAACAAAATATTTACCTTTAAAATATTTACAGATCTGTAAAGTGTCCTTATGTTTGTTTTCCTTAATGTTTTATTTTTTGAGTTGTGCAAAATAAATAACAGTATAATATATCATCAGTATATATATATATAGAGACATGGTTAGAAAAATGAGGCCCATCCAAAATCTTGAATATGGAGGAATAGATGAGAGTATTAAACAATTAAAAATTCCAGGCATGATTTATTATGCCAGTTTAATTGCATCAAATTGATTATTTAATTCCAGTGATTCAAGATACAGTGTCTTTTAAAATGGCTAATGAGGTCATTATATTGCACGTTAATGTCTGAAATATTTTGGCTAATATGATAATGCCTAATGTAGTAGTCCTGTTTAGTACATTTGACCATACTTGCCAGATTTCCCCCCACAGAAAATGTGATACTATACAATATATATATGTGTGTGTGTGTATGTGTTTTTTTTTGTGTGTGTGTGTGTGTATATATATATATATATATATATATATATATATATATATATATGTATGTATGTATATATATATATATATATGTATGTATGTATGTATGTATGTATGTATGTATATATATATATATATATATATATATATATATATATATATATATATATACACTGTACGAATGTGTGTGTGTAATTTTAACAAGCGAACAAATGTACTTTGGGTCATTATATTAAAAAAGCTTCTCTGTGTTTATTTTAGTGACTGATTGGATGCATTTCCTGCGATTTAAAAAGATGACCGGATTTGAGATGTTTGCTTTGGCAGGACACTGCCCGGGGGAGCAGAACATATCCAGACATATCTGTGTAAGTTTACCCATAATGCCACACACATACTATCATCAAAACATACTAAGTTGCGTTGAAAATGTGTGAGGTGTGTGCTTATAATATACCAAACAAATGCAAATTGCATTTCAGTCAGCTTATCCACACATACAAACTCGCTCTATGCACACACATTTAAGTGAGCAACAGTAATGGGAGGCCGCATGGTCGCCTTGGAATATAAATCACATTTCCCATCAGCCTCTGCTCTGACCTCTGACCTTCACTCTGATATGGTGTTCAAGAAAATGTATACGTGTGAATGCGTGTGTGTGAATATTTCTCGGTCGATAGCTACAGGATCTCTGCTCTTCTCCACTACATTATTCTCAAATCTGTCCATTAGCAGGGCCACAGAGAGTAAATCTCCTCACCTACACACACACACACACACACACAGAGAGAGGTGTGATATTACTTTAAGATCACCATGGAATACAACTTACCATGCATGTCACAGAGCTGTCAGGTAGCGTTTCCATGGAGATCACCAGCGAGTGTCTTTATTATGTGCCGGCATCATGTTTGTCAGACTCTTGTATTTATGTGTGTTGGCATGCTCGCTCACTCACGCACAAACAGACATGTGAGCTTGCAGTGTTTTCTATTTGAAGACACAAGCTCAGACTGTTTTCTACACAGGACAAGCAAACCTCTCGCTTTTGTATATTATTCATATTCCTTCAGAACAAATGTATCATTTTGAATCCGGCTTGTGTTTTGTTTCATTCTCTTTCCATTTGCGTTGGGAATACTTCGGGGCAGTTTTGTTTATTGGAGCTAATGGCTGAATATTAGGAGCTTCCATCTTTCAAAATGTGTTCCGCTCCGAGCTATAGAATGTGTGAAGTCAACCTAAACTCAAATGAATATCATTAAATCGGTCTTAGCTCTGTGAAACAACGACTACAAAAATATTCTCAGAGAAAAATGAAATAGCATTACTCATTCATCAGCCATTATCTAGATCATACTGATGTTTACTGGTGGAACCGTGAGGAAACATGCAACATTAACAGATAATCTGAAGCACAAAAATATTGTAAACCCACCTGGTCTGGAGAATAGAATAGAATAGAATAGAAAATATACGTTAAGAAATTTTATGCAATAGTATGCAAATTATTCTAAGTACAGAATTTCATCAGCCACTATTTATATTCTACTGATTTTTGCTAGTAGAACTGAGAAGAAACATGCATTATTAACATAATTTGATCAAAGAAATCATTAATCAGCTTTTTTCTGAGAATAGAGTAGAATAGAATAGAATAGAATAGAATAGAATCGGGGGGGGGGGGTTGGATTATGCAGTTGTATGCAAAAGGAAGGAAGGAAGGAAGGAAACATGCATTATTAACAGATAATCTAAAATATTATAGAATACTCAAAGGAAATATAATGTATAATAAGTGCAAAATTTACATATTATAAAAGGAATACACACATCTATGGAATTGCAGTATGACGTGATATGTTTTAAACTATTTTAAACTGTGTTTTTCTAATTCATTTTTAATTATGCGTGCTGTGTTTATGTCCTTGTGTTAATTGAGAAACTACATGAAATATTTTTACTTTTAAAAATGTATTTGTCACACCAGGATTATTTAAATTGAGCTAGGAAGGGCGGGAGGCAATTAAAAATGGTGGGGGAACAAAAAGAAGAAACAGTTACAGATTCTACAATATACACTTTGTCTTACATTCTTTATACTTTAAATCTTAAAAGATAAACAATAAACTGAACAAATGCTTGGATAATGTTATGTCAGATATTTGCATTATCCAATTTGGCTATGAGTACATGCCACAATGCAGAATAGAAAATAATTTTATTTTCACCAGTATTTTATGATTACTTTTTATCTCTATTTTTTCTGTATTTTTATTATTTTTCATGTCATAACCAAGCAGGTTGCCGTGTGCTTAGTCTTTGCGTTATACTTTCCCCTAAGCATCAAACCCATTACTTTTATTTTCTTTCTACACTTCAAGATATAGGTTTATAAATTCTATGTGTTTGAATTTGACTTTATAACAGAAAGCTTAAACATAAAACATGACACTGTGCATGGCAATTATTATCATGCAGTACATGTTGATGATGTAAAATCCCTGTATTCCTTAATATGTATTTTTGGTTTATGACTAGCTCCCTTTGTCCTGTATTAGACTGTGTGGACGCAGAAGCTTTGATTTTCTAGTCTGTCTGTGTGTCTGGGAGAGCACACACTGGTCTGAGGTTAGGACCAAAACACTGAGCATATAGCTACTTAAATACATGCAGAAACAGCACTGAAAGAGTGTATCGAATTTATGTTTAATCCTGATCTTTTTGTGACCTTCTCAAAAACTTCTTGCATGAAGGATGTGTGTCACATGGTATTATTATTCATGCAGGCGTAGGAAAAGGAATGAAGGAAAAAACAATATTACTTGTATGACAAGGAAACACCCAAAATAAACTTAAAGAGGGTCTGCACTTGCACACTTCATCTGAAATACACAGGCAGAAATACAAAAATGATAGTGTCCCTGGAGGGCAAATTACATGGTGTTTGAGTGTGTGTGTCTGTGAGATGCTGCAAAATGAAATTCCGCCTATAGGGAGTCAGACATGCGCTCCAAGTGAATAGAGGAGAACAAAGGATTACGCTCTCCTCTGATTCCTCTTCTACTGCTTACTGCCATTACTCTGTTCATTTGCTTTAGCACTTTTTTTTCTTTGTCCATTTTTCTCTTTCCTGGGTCTCTAACAGCGCCTCTCGAAAAACACAGAGAAATGAGCACATAAACACAAACACATACTGCTGTAACAAAAAGTCACAAATAATTTCTGCCATTTTCTGTCTTCTCTCTCTGTCTCTGCAGGCTGTGATAGTGTGGTGTTATTCAGCTAACACTCGCTGTCAAACAGTGACCTCCAGAGGACAGTTAGAAAACTGCAGCCTGGGAGTGTACTCTGCTGCTGCAAACTCATTATTTGAGGGATAAGCGTAAACAAATGCCCAGTGACTGCGAGGAAAAGTATGTATTTTTATGTCCTAGAACACAAACTCTAGATGTTTTCTCCATCCCTCCTATAGACACGTTATACGAGGTCTCATCATCAGCTCCACTGAAATCCAAAGAATGACCTTCATGATCAAAAACTGTTTCCAGTGTTCGATTAAGAATATAATTTTACATCATGTGACAAAAAGTCTTATCAAATTTGTAATTAATGTAGATTAAAATGGCCTCATCATGATACATTTGAAGAAATACAAAACCAAGTCTATTTGAGTAAGATACATAATATAATTAATTCAGCATATGGTTAAATAAAATACAATATTAATAATGAAAAAATGGCAAAGAAAAATTATGATTATTCTTATATTACTATTATAAGTATTTTTGCAGCCTATTTAAGCAGTTATATTGTCTTTATTGTTATATAATAAAGCTTGTGAAGACTGCAAAATGATGATAATAATAATAATAATAATAAGAGCAAGAAAAATAGGTTTATAAGAGGCAGATGCCCAGACATACTGTGCATTAAAACATGCATAATAATAATAATAATTATTATTATTATTATTGTTGTTGTTGTTGTTGTTGCTAGTATTTAATCAGTTTTAGCAGTTAAATTATCATTATTGTTATACATGTATTAAAGCTTCTGTAAACTGCAAACAATAATAATAGTAGTAATAATAATAGTAATTATTATTATTATTATTATTATTATGCAGTCTATTTAACCAGTTCTATTATTCATATTGTTGTTGGTGTTATTTTGCAGTCTACACAAGCTTTTAGATACAAAATCCTCTGTTTTCTTCTTTTCCAGATCTGTCACTTTAAAGCCTCATCTAATATGACTCTCTCTCTCTCTCTCGCTCGCTCTCTGTCACCTTTTCTCTCTTTTCCCCTTGGTGCGTCCTTTCTGAAAGGCAGCAGTAATGTGATTTCAGTAATGTAATTTGTCTGCGTGTGTGTGTGTGTGTGTGTGTGTGTGTGTCGGTGTGCGGACAGTGAGGAGGAACCTGATCCAGGCTGGGTGATTTATGATGTGTGTTCCACTGTTTTTCTAAAACACGTTTCTCTTCATTTATTTTTAATCTTCAGAGCGATTAGTTCTCCCTGTCAACTGCTATACAGCGTCTGAGCGGAGCGTTAATGAGAGAGCGAGAGACAGATGCACAGACAGATATCTACTCCACATGAAAACATGCAGAATAGAACGGATAAGAGCAAACAGTGCATTTGATTTTGTCCAAGATTTGGGGTTGAGTCCATCAGCACTGGAGAAAGATGTCACCTCATATGACTCTGAATGAGCATTCAGTCAAATCAGAGGTCAGGCTCAAAGCAGCCAATTGAAATCACTCCCTGCATTTCCATGGCAACATGCTCCATATATGACTACACTTACACGCCTTGATAGCTTTATTTCCTTTACTCATATTTTTATTTCCTTCAATTCCTTCCACTCACTCTGTTTTTCCTGCAAAGCATGTTGTTTGACACAAAGCATTTTCATTTGAATAAATTTAACTGAAATGTTTTATGTCAGTTCATATAAAATATGCTTTATAAAATACAGATTGTGTCAAAGTAGCTTTACAGTAATAAACAGGAGAATGATAGTCAACATGGGTTATTATATAAATTATGAAACAAATTCAATTTAACTATAAAGCAGTTCTACAGAGCACAATATGTCATTATTCAGCTCAGTTCAGTTCAAGTTTTGTCTAAAAGTGTCAGTGCAGGCAAATCGATATTATTACTGAATATTAATTGTCTTTTTAAAAGTATTTTTAAAGGAATGTTCTGCACATTGCAATGTAGTTGTTGGAGTGTTGTAAATACAATTAATTCAAAAATGTATTTAATATATAATATATCTTTTTGTAAGATTTAGAGTGGTTTTTTTTAGCCCAATGAAGTGTTTAATTGCTTTCGGGCCACTCTCAGTCTCTTTCATTCGAATCGCCCTTCACTCAGCGGCCGTGGAGCTTTAAATAAAGAGCTGATCTGATCAGACGATGAGGTCAGTGGGACAGAGCGGAGGGAGGTGGGCTCATCTGTATTGATCTGCTGTCTGTTAGACTTGTTCTACCGTCTTAACATTATTGATTACACTGTCCTCAAACACAGGCTCCCTGTTCAATTTTCATTTTAAAGCTATTTGTTCCTCTTTAGAAAGGCTTTAGTCCACTTGTAAGTCAATACACATGAAAGAAAAAGATAGTAACACATTGTTTTACATCATGTGCTGTGTACACGTGTCTCTGTGTGTGAGTATATCTATGTCTGAGCTTCAAAGAGAATCAATGATACATTTTAAAGAAGCATGTAAGACACTAAGCCAGTTAATTTTTATGAGGCCTACTTGCTTATTGAACACACACACATATAATTCTTAAATAAACTTTAATATTATTGCCTCTGTTGGTATTATCACAGAAGGTCGCATTCTGCTTGTGGAGCGCTGAAATTGCAAGCAATAAATCAAAACTAATAAATCAAAATTAATAAAAACATTTCAACAAGTAATATTCTTAATCATATATTTTATTTATTAGATATATATAAAAAAAATCGGCTGTATTTTAAAAGTATACATGGAATTGTACATGCATGTAATATAGGCCCTATAAATAAATTTAGAAAATAAAATGTATTATTATTAATTATTAATTAATTACCATTATTATATTAAAAATATATCTTTTTTTCAAATACAGGGATGAAAATTGAAAGTTTATTCGGCATAGAATGTAATTTCTTTGCTTATTATTGACAAATAAATAGATAAATACCCAATTGTAAGCTTTTAATGTAAGCTATAGCAGAGAGAGAAACTTAGAAATAAGCACAGAAAATTGTTTTGAAATGTCTGTGATTGATTGGCTCTCGTATATTTGGTTTAACACGTGCCACACTGAGGGGGAGGAGCATCTGCAATATGCTCGATCAGGATTGGCCACACAGCTTATTCAGCACCGCCCCTCTAAAGTCACTGGATACGCTGTTACATAGTCCTCATGCTCCTGATACTAAAGTTTATGTAGTTAACGTAAGTAATCAATCCAACATTATATCCATTTTCGGTAATGAAAAATACAGATGTAATGTAAAAACAAGTAAAACGGTACTGACGATATTACAGTCGGTTATGAAAGCCCCGCAGCAGCTGCTTGTGTAACCTCTCAACTCATTCATTCATGCGTTTTGTAACACGACTCGCGGATGCATCCTGTCTGTCAGATTGTGTTTTATTTGTATATTTACTGCGTTCAAAAGTGACGGATATCCTTCAAGAGAATGTCTGTAAGCAGAGATATGAAATCCGTGTCTCAGGTCCGTGAACTGCTGAGAGAGCTGGTGTCGGGTCGCGAGGATCCGGACGGGTTTTTCTGTATGTGTTTATCTCTGCTGGGAGACACAGACACCCGAACACACTTTCTGGACGAGATCAAACCTCTTTTATCAGGACATGAGCATTTACACAGTCAGCTGACTGCAATCTTTTTGGAGTACTTCTCCAAGGTAGTGTGGATTTCATACTGTACCAGTCAAAAAGCTTGTATATGTACCTATATAACAATATATATAGCCTATAATATAGCAGCAAATCTGAATGATTTCTGAAGGATCATGGAGTAGCTGCTGGTATTCAGAATAAACTGCCTGTGTTGTGCAATATGTTAAAACATATTTTGTATGTTGCTTTTTCAGGATAAAGCGGATGAATTAGAGTTGGCTTTAGCACTCTCTCTTTATGAAACCAAACTTACCAAACCAGTTCATCAGCCTTACAAAAGCTATGCAGACTTGACTACAGTAACCTCAGGTGTTAATCAGTCAAACATCAGTGATGGAGCAGAAGAAGCAGAGAACCAGGCTGGTGCAAAATGGGCACCAGATACTGAGGTACATAACACCACGTGTGCCATTAAAAACACAAATAAAGAAAATGATGATCTCAAGGTCACAAAGTCAACAAGGTCACAAAAGCGTCGTCTGCGTAAGAAGCAGCATTTGTTGAAGAACCCATCGGGACCACGACCGGTTCTGCTCTGGTTCAGAAGGGACCTCCGTATGTGGGATAACCCTGCTCTTATTGGCTGCCTGGAGCTCGGAGCACCTGTCATTCCTGTCTTCCTGTGGAATGTGGTGGAGGAGGAGGGTCCAGGGGTTACCGTAGCTACCGGTGGGGCGTCTAAATACTGGCTGCATCAGGCACTAGTGAGTCTGAACCGCTCTCTGGAGAAGTGTGGAAGCAACTTGGTGACGCTAAAGGCAGAGGTCTCATCTTTGACAGCTCTGCAAGGGTTAATCGCTGAGACAGGGGCAGCATCGGTTGTGGCAACAGCCCTGTATGAGCCGTGGCTGAAGGAAAGAGATGACAGCGTGTGGGAGAAACTGGAGAAACAAGGTGTTAAGTGCCATGTCTACCACTCCTACTGCCTTCGAGACCCCTACACGGTCAGCACACGGGGCGTTGGACTAAGAGGTGGGTAATGCAGTGCAGACAACGGCAGACAAAGGTGCAGACAAGGGCATTTGATTGGTGATTCTACATACATTTTTATATTCTTCTTTAAAAAGGAATACACTTTTTAATGTAATTTGTACATTATGCCTTAAAGCAAGATGCTGTAGGCGAGTAGGATACAAATTGTTAGGTATTGCCATACTTCCCCAGTTGAGTCCCTCATTAAGTTAAGATAATTGGAACACAAATGTTCTGAAATGTTGTTTAATTATGCAAATGATGCATTTCTGAAATGTTATGTTTAAATATGCAAATTATGCATTTTCTAATTAAATATGCACAAATTTGCATACATTTCCAGAACAGAGACCTGAATACTGGATCAAGGAGAGAGGGTTTTGGATTATCTTTATTTCATCATTCCACATACCAAAAAAATAATGTCTGGGGCAATTAAAAATCCACCACAATAACTGCACAGCAAGACACTAAAGAATACCTTGGCAACCATAGCTCTGCCCTGACAATGAATTACTACAACCTAGCATGCTAGCGGCAACTTCTGCATAGGCAAACGCCAGCACAATCTTCTAAAGTGCTAATTTCTTAGAGGTTTCTACATTATTTGCAGGTATCGGCTCTGTCTCTCACTTCATGAGTTGTTGCCAGCAGAATCCTGGCAGTGGACAGACCTCTCCGCTGGATGCCCCCGCTGCCCTGCCTGCTCCCTCAGCATGGCCACAGGGATGCCCACTTGTTGATCTGGGACTGGCACGCATGCCACGCAGGAAAGATGGCACAGAGGTGAAATATTCAAGCCAACACTAACACACAACAGATGTGTTCATCTGATTTCAGTCCTACAAGTCAATGTGGTTTTATTATCACTGAGATACATTCTAGTTTTATAACAATGTTTTTGTCATTTTTAGTAGTTTTAGTTTTTTACAGTATATGTGTTTATATAGGTTTTTAACATTTTTATTTGAGATCTAGTTATTGTAAAACATCAAACTAAATTAAAATGGGAAATGTTGTTTCGGCTACTAACTGGATTTCTGTTTTTTATTTTATTTCAGTTAATGTTTATTTTAATTCAAGCAAATTAGTTTTAGTTAATTATAATAACCCTGAACAAGTTCTTATATCTAAAATTTGATATACTTATTGTTGCTGTTTATTGAAACTAACAATTTTTGGGATTTATGTAAATAATCTTAGGTAATTCCTTTTTGGTGCTTGTTGTTGTGATTGTTATTATTAATATGTTCAGAATGTTCATGTTTTAAAATAAGGAATTTATATGATTTTGAAATGTGTAAGTCATGTGCAAAGCACCGCAAAAGATGCAAGGCTATAATCACAGCAGTCAGAGACTACCTTCCGGCAGGTTTATGTAAAAAGCAATGGAAAAGTAGTGCTGTTGGATGCAACTTGCCATTTTACATGATTAAAGTGCTTTTGTGATGCGGTATTAACAGATTGATTGGGCTGTGAACATTCGGAAATCATGGGACATCAGTGAAAAAGGAGCTCAGGCTCATCTTGAGGCCTTCCTGCGAGATGGTAAGACATATTTCCAGGGCACATGTTTTAATATAGCAGCATTACAAGGCAGTCCATCATTTTGCACTCATCAACTAACTTCATTGTAGGTGTGTACCGTTATGAGAAAGAGTCAAGTCGTGCAGATGAGCCTAACACCAGCTCTCTGTCTCCGTATCTGCACTTTGGGCAGTTGAGTGCACGCAGCCTATTATGGGATGCCCGTGGAGCTCACTGCAGACCTCCCAAGTTCCAGCGGAAACTGGCCTGGAGGGATCTGGCATACTGGCAGCTGTGCCTTTTCCCAGACCTGCCCTGGGAGTCCCTCAGACCACCGTACAAGGCAAGAATCATATTTGCTGACTGAAATACAGTGCTGGTTTCTTACTAATTTTGGGGTGCTAATATCAAAAATACTGTGTTTTGTTGCGCACTTATCAAAATAATATAGATGCATTAAAAACCAATTGAACGTTTTTTATTGATATTTTTTTTTAACTCTGCATCATTAAAATAGGTAATATCAGGCCTTTTTTATTAACAGATTTGTTTTTCAAGATGCCGAGCTTTTAGGCTCCAACCTAATATGCTTGTATGGATAGTACAAAAAGATTTAGATCATGTTTATTGCAATAATAATGGGAGATTGGTTTCAAAACCATGTGACTTGCTAAGGAGAGAAGTGCTATTACTTGATCAGATTTATAATTTTTGCCTGCCAAATAATAAACCGGGTGAAAAAATCCCATAGACAAGCTTTGGAGAGATTTGTGGTGGACTCTTTGAATTTTAATCTTTTAAAATTAATAATAATTATACTCTTTTTAATTTTCTATTAAATTTTTTTTTATAAAGTTGAATAAGTAACCTCATAGAATCCCCTAGTAACTGCATGTTAATGCCCAAGCCACCACCCACAACATCCTAGCATCTAAGTGGCACCATAAATGTATATATGTAGTTATGTGCTTATTGTTACAATTTCACTGGCATACTCAAATGTTAACTCATGAGCAGGCTTTGCGCTGGAGTTCAGACCATGTCCATTCTGAAGGCATGGCAGCGTGGATCCACAGGATACCCACTGATAGATGCGGCAATGAGACAGCTGTGGCAAACTGGCTGGATGAACAACTACATGAGACATGTGGTTGCCTCCTTCCTCATCGCTTATCTGCATATTGCCTGGCAGGAAGGATACCGCTGGTTTCAGGTGAGACATGCAAAATCCTTTTACATCTAATGATTTTTTGCTATCTTGTAGCTTCTTGCGAGTTTGTCTATCACATTTCTGACTTTTTTAACCAAAAAGCAATACCCTGGCAACCACCTGCAAGACGGTACAGAAGCATTATGCCAGCAAATTCAGTATTAATGCACTGGGTTTCCTGTTTGTTGATCGAGAATGTGCCAACTTTAGCATAACTGACCATTCAACAGCATCTCAAACTCTCTTTCTCCATTGTAACAGGACACGCTGGTAGACGCTGATGTTGCCATTGACGCCATGATGTGGCAGAATGGAGGAATGTGTGGACTGGATCACTGGAACTTCGTCATGCACCCTGTTGATGCAGCGCTGACCTGTGACCCCTGTGGCACCTATGTGCGGCAGTGGTGTCCTGTACTGAAGGCACTTCCTGATGACCTCGTCCATAAGCCCTGGAAGTGCCCAGCATCAATGCTGCGTAGAGCAGGTCTGTTGTACAATTATCAGATAATCACAATGCTTTGTTTAGTGTTTTATATTTATAGTGATGAAATTGCACAGTAATCTATCAATAATGCTGATTGTAGAAAACACAAATGCCTTCATTCTGGTCAATTCTAATTTAGAGCTGGGCAATATACAGCAAAAATAACATTATCGTGAAATAAAATTATTCATTTGAATATAGGATTTTGGCTATATTGTTTACCAGTATTCCCAATAAAATCAAGTCACATTCACTCCATTTAATTTGGGAAATGTCACATTACAGAGATAAAATAAGGTTAAATCACATTTATACCAAATCATATGTATACTATCTATTCTGACTTACTGTTCACAGGTGTGGTTTTAGGTGGCAACTACCCAGAGCGGATAGTTGTTGACCTTGAGGAGCGACGTGCACAGTCTCTACAGGATGTGGCGACGGTGAGAAGGCGCTTTAGGGAGTTTGTTGACCAGCGATCAGGCTGTGACCTGGTACCTGTTCCTGCAAGGTTGGTGCAAGACGCTCTGGGCAGTATGGAAGATGTTGTGAGTCGTGAAGGAACCGGGTTTCTCCTCCCAGTCATCACACGCATGGAGTTTAAACACCAGTCAGAGGATCCAGACAGGCAAGATAACCCGTGCAGTGCTGTGCTGAAGGGCTACGTCAGCCGCAAACGGGACGAAACCATTGCCTTCCTAAATGAGAGAGACTTCACAGCCAGTGTGATGTGTGAGAACACACAGCGTAGAGAGAGGTTAGAGAGGGACTGGTGTCTTCTGGAGGGTCTGCCTAAGCCTACAGTGTCACGTGGCAGGGCCAGACGGACCCCAACCAGAGACCCTTACAGCAAAGTGCCTGGAGGTGTCGCTGTTCCCCACAGATAACCGACTGACATGTTAAGGCTGGAACACACTACACAACTTTAAGCAGATCTTCAGCAGTCGGAGATGATTTTGCACATATTCATGTAGTGTATTATGGGCACAGACTCTGATTTTTTTTTTAGCTTCAGACTTTCATTACTTCTAGTTCTAGTCTAAAGATATCAAACATGTTTGATATTTAGACTTTTTAAAACTTTAGTAGATAATCCAATACAAATGGCCTATTTTGATTTCTCATCCTGTACAAACCCATCCATTGTGGTGTTGGAAACTCTCTGATATTAACATTTATGACTAAAGCTTTGTTTTCTTTAAAGGTGTTTTATAAAACAAAACTACTTAAAATAATTCATTTGTAGACGTTGGGTTCTTTATTCCGTAAATTAGATCTCTGTCAGAGGCACATTTGACATCAAAAAGCAGAAGAATTTCTAATGCAATAAAACCATTTAAAGCAGAGAGGTGTTTTAAATAGATTTTTAATGTTGTTAATTAATGATGTTAATCACTTTAACTCAGTTATGAGTTCTTTAAAACTAAGACCAATTTCACCAGGTTTCATAGCTGTCCTCAGACTGGACATTAGTGTTATTCATCCATCCACATTTTATTGTAGCTTATTCCAAGAAATAACAAGCTTTTACAGGAACAGCGTAACATCTACCAAAGAGATGAAACCGTGACATAGTCTTTGTCTCTGGGGCTACATACAGTAACTGGCTCAATCCAATCAGGTTTGCTTGTTGCTTTCCAGGCAAAGTGCATAATGTTTTGTCCACGTGGTCCCCTCCTGTGTCTGGGAAAATGTAATTTAAGAAAACATCTACACTAATCAACTACTATAAACATTCCTTAATTGATTGTTTTTAATATCCCTCTTATATGCAACATGGCAGCAACACACTCTAGTCCTCTATAGATTTGATGTATCTCTCATAAGCAGCTTCATCCATCAGTCCATCCAACTCCTCAGGAACAGACACAGTCATCTTTATCAGCCAGCCTGTGAACAAAACAGACAATTACTGATGAAAAAAAAATTTACATTATGTTTTCAGAATATGTTTCTTACAAACACAAAGTTTTTCACTTCAGAAGACTGGTGACTGATGGGGATAGCTGATGCTTTTAATCAGCTTTTTGGTCTTTCATTCTGGCACCCATTCACAGTGTAGGATCCATTGGTGAGCAGTGATGTAATGCTACATTTCTCTAAATCTGTTCTGATTAAGAAACAAACTCATCTAAATCTTGGATGGCTTGAGGGTGGGTTCATCTTATTTTCTGGGTGAAATATGCCTTTAAGTTCAAAGATTCCAGACTAGTTTGAGTCAAAATGCGACTAGTAATGTCTCACCGTCTTTATAGCATGATTTGTTGACCAGTCCTGGGTTGTCCGCCAAGGCATCATTGACATCCGTCACCTCTCCCGTCAGAGGACAGTACAAACTCACTCGCTGCTTTAACACTCTCCAGAGCACCAAATTCATCTAGCAGTACAGATAACAATTCCTAAACAAAATTAACTGATTCCTAATATTTGGCTTGATTTACAACAAATAACAGTATGTTGTAACACATAACAGTAATCCTTCTTTACAGAGGAACAGAACAAGTTTTTCAAAAGCAGTGTTCTCCGGAGCAAGAGTAGTTACCCGACTGTGCCAACTTTGTGCCAACTTCAGGGAGCCCACAATAGAACCACGTCGCCCAGTGCCTCCTGGGAACATTACATTATAAATGCATTAAAATACATCCTATATAGTACAAAAATAAGCTTCAATAAACAGTCGAACCTGTGCGAATTACTGATGCCCACTGTTGCCACACCACCTGTCCACGCGAACCCATTCGTGTTTGTCTGTGAACTTCAGTGCTGCAAAATATGACAGAGAAAACTTTTTTTAGGGTCACAGGAAGTATCAAGGGGAAAAACAAGAAACAAGATTTAAAGATGGCATTTAAACGTACATGTACTATAGTTCATTCATTCTAAATGTATCGCTACCATTGCATTTAAATGATTGCAGCATAAGTGCACAAAACAGACAGATCTAAACTTTGACGCGAGTCGCCTGTAAACATTTATAAGTTTGAATACCTGCGCAAAATCGAGTGGTGGTGCTCAGGGTTCTTTTATAGCATGTCCTCGCCAGCAGTCTACCTGGAGTCACGGGCGTTTCGATTTGACAGTCGAGGCAGAGAGGAGGTCAAACTAACAGAAGCACATCGTAATATTGTGCACATCGCCATTATTCCCCGCACGCAAACATTAAAGGACGCTGACGCGCCTTGATGATGTCATTTTTTCGAATGGCCTAGGCGCGCCAAAGCGGTGCTTTGATGTGTCATGTTTGTGTTTGCGTTGGAGGGAAATGTATCTAGTGAAAATCTAGTGATTAATTTGTCTTGTATATGTCTATTCTATATCTATAACGGATGGTTGACAATTAACACTTATAAAATGTTTTAGGCAATAAATCAAACGTTTTGCGTTAAATTATTTATACGGTAAATTGTATATTTGTGTGCTATTTAATCTCATTTTTACTTTTGTGAAATTCACACAAAAAGTCATTTTAGTCCAAATAATCCATTACGTAAACACGT
>NW_020529353.1:0-37048 GCF_003368295.1 Carassius auratus
GTTTTTTAGGATTTTTAAAAAAATCCCTAAAACTGTCAGAAAAAGGATAAGGCCTAAGATTTCTATGTGAGTGGCTAAATGTATTTGTCTTATAACTATAATGCATAAACTATGAAATTATACAAAATGTATAAAAAAGTACAACAGTTATTCTTTTCCAATGTTTTTTTATTTTTTATTTATTTATTCATTTATTTTTGGATTTACATTTAAAAAAATTAGCCTACGGCGATCATTCTAAACAGCTTGAATAAAACCTGTCAATATTTATTATAGACCACTATAACTGTGTATAATCTAACAAACAAGTTTATTATGAAAATAAAAGCGTGTACACCAGATAAATTGGACGATAAAGAAATTGCTAACAATAGTATAATAGAGCATGTTTTAGGTTTTTAGGCGTTTAGATGCAGAAATGGACAAATCAAATGTAAAATAAAATGTAATTGATTTAATTAAATATAGATTAAGTCTTGTTAGAGCAAAATAATAAATAAATACGTACACACATTAAAAAAAGCAGCCAAGATGAATGAGTTTAATTTTTTATATAGATTAAAATTGAAGACAGAAGCAGCTGGTATATGCGGTCACTTAATATTAAAATCCAGTATATCCACTTCAGATTTATTTCTCAACAGTTTATGTTCACGTGGCTGTTTTCGTTTATATTAAACAAGCTATTATGTATTTTGAAATAATCTTGTCCGTGATGTGTTCGTTCTTACGACGAAAGGCAGAATCCTGCAGCTCCAGAGATACATGTTATTCTGCCAGTCGCGCTTTCAAATAGTCTTGCACACTTAAACGGGTCACAAACACCTGCATTTAGCTCGTGTTGTGTTATAATGGATGTATTGTGTGCATTTATGGCAATAATTTATTTTAAAAAGCTCTTAAACAAGAATAAATTCGTTAGTTTTGAACTTGTGACACTGTGCGCGCTGATCGGAGGCAGTGATTTCAGATAGGCAGCCGCAAATATTTCATTTTCACACAAACAGTTCAAAAAACATCTGAATTTAGCTCTTGGTGTGTTCTAATTAGTGAATTGTGTGATATCGCTCCAATACTTTATTTTTAATAGCTATAAAACAAGAATAAACTCGTTTTTTCTGAGCTCATCATTCCACACGCTCTTGCTCAGAGCGGTGATTCATCTCTCGTGTTTCTCATGTATCACTGACCACACATCCATTATTAATGAGCCCTGACCTGATAATAATCATATATGTTGGTTTAGCTTGTCAGTGTGAATTAAATCCAAGTATTTATTTGTATTTTAACCGATTTAAAAGTGAAACCAAAAGACAGTCTCCTCCCTTTTTTAATCCGGTAACTGCACCTGTAGAGGCGCTATTTCTCTCAGACAATGGAAGTCTAAGCACACACACTCAAACAGATGGACAGAGTGAGATGAGATGTCTGACAGTTTTTTAATTTTCTGTTATCCATACAGTGTTGTAAAGTCATGAAACTATGCATATTTACTCAGAATAACTTTTTTTTTCTGTATGAAAAAAGGTTTTGAAGTGTTTGGAATTTAAAAATGCAGGAAAATTAATAATTCCATCTTTATTGTCATTTAAAAAAATCACCACGACAAAACCATCCAAGCTATCCAAAACCCATTCACAATTTAAGTTCCTCAATGTTTTTTCAACATGTACACCAAGTTTGGTGTGTATAGTGTTACTCTCCTCTGAGCAGTATGCATTCATTCACAGCTAAATGTAAAAAACAATCCACATTCAAATCAAAATAGCCGACTTCCTGTTGGTCGTAGCTGATGACTGTGAATTAGAAAGTTGTCCGTCTTGATAAGAACAATTTTTGTACTGAGTTTGGTGTCTGTAGCTAAAACTAACCCCCTCACTTTTGACAAAAGGTGGCGCTATAGAGTGCCTCTTCCACGCCCTCTTATGAACCTTTGCCAGTGTCTAGCTGTCACTAATACTGATATGTGTTCTGAGTTTGATGAAATTCTAAGTATGTTATATGCCTCAAAATCACCTGAGAAGTATTCCAGTTTGACATGTTGCCACGGCAACAATATTTTTAGATATCAATATCCCCCCAGCAGATTTATATCGGCTGTGTTTTTAACATTATTCTGATGAAGTTTGAAGCAAATCGAGTAAAAATAAGATACTGAATTCAAAGCATTTTGAAAATGACACACTTCCTGCTGCCAGTTGGTGGCGCTATAACGTTGACTCTTAATATTCACATATATACGATCGGTATCATACAACGAACAAACCAATGAAGTTTGATCAAATTCAGGAAATGTATGTGGATGTTATTAGACATTTCCTGTTTCTCATTTCTCGCCATAAATTACACGCCTCGCCACGGGCAAACCGTTCGAGATATCAAAAATCCCCTCGCAATTTTTCATCCCCAATGTCTTGAGATCGTGTTCACCGAGTTTCGTGGCGAACGGGTTGAAAACCTCAGAGGAGTATTTCAAATTCCAGAGCATGCTTTTTTAAAACAGCCCTGAATAGCTGACTTCCTGTTGGGCGGAGCCTATGACATAAAGTGTAAAAGTTGTTCAGCTCAATGAGATCTATAAGTGTACCGAGTTTCATATAAATACATGCAAGTGTGTGTGAGCTATGGTTCAAGATTTCTGAAGGTGTTCCAGGGGGCGCTGTAGAGCCCCTGTGCCACGCCCGGGTCCCAGCCTCTGCAGTGTCCTGATGGCCGCAGATTCCAATGTGTGTGCCAATTTTCAAGAGTTTTTGAGCATGTTAAGGCCCCCAAAAATGCCCGGAAGGTTTAATAAAAAATAAAAAAAATAATAAGAAATATAGCTGCAAGCAGCGATGTCGGGCTCAAGCCATCAGTGCAACGCCACCCTGGTGGCATCGGGAAAACTGTGCCCAGCGGGCATAAGCATTTACAGTAACCCTCTGACAATCAAGTTTTAAGGGATGTGGCAGTTAAAGGGTTAATCCGACCAATCTAGACTTTGAAATCACATACACAGAACAATATATATAACTTTAGTAACACTTTATTTTAAAATGTATAAAAAATGTATAAGGTGTGCATTGTAGCTGACACCTATATGAACACATTACAATTGTTTTGTGACTACAAGTCTTTCTTCTCAAATGCTATTGAGTGGTCGCGAACGCGGATGGGAGAATGGCGCATATTTGTTTTGTTTTTTTTGAGCAACTGGTGCCCCCTCTGGGAGTTGGTGCTCTACGAAGACTGCATACTCTGCATATAGGGAGCGGCGGTACTATCTGGAAGATATATTCCTCAAACCATCGTACAAGTGAAGGTGATGCTAGTCCTTCAAGAATCGCTCAAAACCTTTTCAAGTGTACAGTTTCCTTTTATTGCATCTTGAAATAAATATTTCTGAATTCTGAATCAAACTGGGTTGTGTTTATTGATTTATTTTATAAGACAACTGAAACTTTAATCTCCTTTGTAATATATGTGCTTTTAAACCAAGAACAATGTAATTAGAGATGTATTCCTGCTTAATAATGACTATTATTAAGGGAAAAGGCTTTATAATCATGAACTATTTACTAATGCTTAGCTAATGAGTGCAGTTATTATAAAGTGTTACCAATGCATTTACTAATGTTAACAAATTAGACATTATTATACAGTGTTACCAAACCCTTTAATAATTTATTAGTGTTTTGTAATGATTTTAATGACCTATAAGCATTTGTGAAATAGTTTTGCTTGCATTGCAGCTTAATCTGTCAGTTGAAGAGTTTTACTGTTACATCCATGAGATTAATAAATGTCATGTCATGTCACAGGTTGTCATAGGTCAGTATCAAATGAGTTTGAAATTATAATTTGCAGCACAAATAAGGCTTCTTAGGATGTTTTTAAATCCCAAAACTGTCAGAAAAGGATAAGGCCTAAGAGATTTCTTAACCTGTAATGAAAGGAAAAAAAACACCACCATTAGCAACAACAAAAACAATAACAATTTAAAATATAGATTTTTTTTCCTGATTATTAAAGGAATGATTAGGTCTCTCTCTCTCTCTCTCTCTCTCTCTCTCTGCCAGACAGCCCCTCCCTACAATCCACACACACTGTCAGTCACCAAAGATTCACAGTCACCAACCCCCTCACACTCACACTCCCCCTCCCTCTCCCCCTCCCTTTCCTCACACAGACGGAGTGGCCAGAGTGAGATCATGTCAGTTGAGAAGTCTGACAGTTTTTTCTTTTCTTTTATCCATACAGTGTTGTAAAGTCATGAAACTATGCATATTTCCTCATAATGATTTGATCTCTGTATGAAAACATGCCTTGAAGTGTTTGGAAGCTGCAATTTAGACATACAATACAATTAATGTTTCCCTTCTTACTGTCATTTCAAAAAATCACCACGTCAAAACCGTTCAAGCTAACCAAAATCCGTTCGCAATTTAAGTTCCTCGATGTTGTTTCTTCATGTAGTCAAAGTTTGGTGTGTATAGTGTACTTCCCATGTGAGGAGTATGCATTAATTCACAACTGTAAAATCTCAAAAATACACATTCAAATCAAAATAGCTGACTTCCTGTTGATCGTAGCTTATGACTGTGAATTAGAAAGTTGTCCGTCTTGATAAGAACAATTTAAGTACCGAGTTTGGTGTCTGTAGCTAAAACTAAATAAAATGCATTATTATTATTATTAGCTGTACACTTGCTAAACATTTTTAAATATAAACTTATGCAATTGTGTGTGTGTGTATATATATATATATATATATATATATATATATAAATTCAAGTGTACAGTTTTCTTTTATTGCATCTTGAAATAAATATTTATGAGTTCTGTGTTTGTTTATTTTATTTATTTTATTTTTTATTTTACATTTTTTTTAGGGAGATTACAGCCTTTAATCTCCTCAAAATAAATGTGCATATAAACCATGAACAATTTAATTATAGCTGTATTTATAAAATGCTTACTAAAATATTAATTTTGGGAGAAGGCTATATAAAGCATGAACTGACTATTTACTAATGCTTAGCTAAGAATTGCAGCTATTATGAAGTGTTACCAATGCATTTACTAATGTTAACAATTGAGACATTATTTTAAAGTGTTACCAAATCCTTAAATAATTTAAAAGTGTTTTGTTATGATTTCATTAACCTATAAGCATTTGTGAAATAGTTCTGCTTGCATTAAAGCTTAGTCTTCATCTGTGAGCTGAACAGTTTTACTGTTACATCCTTGAGATTATGTAAATTCAAATAAATGTCATGTCACAGGGTGACAGAGGTCAGTATCAAATGAGTTTGAAATTATTATTTGCAGCACAAATAAGGTTTTTTAGGATTTTTTTTAATCACTGAAACTGTCAGAAAAGGATAAGGCCTAAGATATTTCTTAAGATTTAATGATAACAGCACAATTAGCAACAACAACAAAAAAATAACTATTTAAAATACAGTTTTTTTTCTGGTGATTAAAGAGATGTTTAAGTCTCTCTCTCTCTCTCTCTCTCTCTCTCTCTCTCTCTCTCTGTCTGTCTGCCACTCAGCTCACACCCCTCCCCCACTCACACTCACACACACACACAGAGTCAGCACACAGAGTGACAGAGTGAGATCAGATGTCTGACAGTTTTTTAATTTTCTTTTAATCATACAGTGCTGTAAAGTCATGAAACTATGCATATTTCCTCAGAATCACTGGTTTTCTAAATTAAAAATGTTTTTTAAAGGTTTGGAAGCTGCAATTTAAAAATACAAGACGATTAATGTTTCACTTTTTACTGTCATTTCAAAAAATCACCACGACAAAACCGTTCAAGCTAACCAAAATCTGTTCGCAATTTAAGTTCCTCGATGTTTTTTCTTCATGTAGACAACGTTTGGTGTGTATAGTGTACTTCCCCTGTGAGGAGTATTCATTAATTCACAACTGTAAAATCTCAAAAATACACATTCAAATCAAAATAGCCGACTTCCTGTTGATCGTAGCTGATGACTGTGAATTAGAAAGTTGTCCGTCTTGAAAAGAACAATTTATGTACCAAGTTTGGTGTCTGTAGCTAAAACTAACCCCCCCACTTTTGACAAAAGGTGGCGCTATAGAGTGCCTCCTTCACGCCCTTTTAAAAGCTTTTGCCATTGTCTAGCTATCACTAATACTGATATGTGTTTTGAGTTTCATGTAAATCTGAGCTTGTTGTCTGCCTCAAACTCACCATAACAGAACATTCAAGTTTGACACGTTGCCATGGCAACACTATATCAGATATCAATATCCCCACAACAGATTTACATCGGCCGTGTTTTGTCATTATTCTGATGAAGTTTTAAGTAAATCGAGTAAAAATAAGATGCTGAATTCAAAGCATTTGGAAAATGACACACTTCCTGCTGCCAGTTGGTGGCGCTATAACGTTGACTCTTAATAGCCACATATATACAATCGGTATCATACAACGAACAAACCCATGAAGTTTGATCAAATTCAGGAAATGTATGTGGATGTTATTAGACATTTCCTGTTTCTCATTTCTCGCCATAAGTTCCATGCCTCGCCACGGGCAAACCGTTCGAGATATCAAAAATCCCCTCGCAATTTTTCATCCTCAATGTCTTGAGATCATGTTCACCGAGTTTCGTGGCGAACGGGTTGAAAACCTCAGAGGAGTATTTCAAATTCCAGAGCATGCTTTTTTTAAACAGCCCTGAATAGCTGACTTCCTGTTGGGCGGAGCCTATGACATAAAGTGTGAAAGTTGTTCGGCTCAATGAGATCTATATGTGTACCGAGTTTGATATAAATACATGCAAGTGTGTGTGAGCTATGGTTCAAGAATTCTGACTGTCTTCCAGGGGGCGCTGTAGAGCCCCTGTGCCACGCCCGGGTCCCAGCCTCTGCGGCGTCCTGATGGCCGCAGATTCCAATGTGTGTGCCAATTTTCAAGAGTTTTTGAGCATGTTAAGGCCCCCAAAACACCCCTGAAGGTTTAATAAAAAATAAAAATAATAATAACAAGAATAATCCTTAGAAGAACAATAGGGCTCTTCGCCCCTTCGGGCTTGAGCCCTAATAATCCTTAGAAGAACAATAGGGCTCTTCGCCCCTTCGGGCTTGAGCCCTAAATATAGCTGCAAGCAGCGATGGAGGGCTCAAGTCGTCAGTGCAACACCACCCCGGTGGCATCGGGAAAACTGTGCCCAGCGGGCATAAGCATTTACAGTAACCCTCTGGCAATCAAATTTTAAGGGATATGGCAGTTAAAGGGTTAATCCGACCCGTCTAGACTTTGAAATCACATACACAGAACAATATATATAACTTTAGTAACACTTTATTTTAATATATATAAAAAATGTATAAGTTTTGGTTAAGTATTGGTTTATGACTGCAAGTCTTTCTCCTCAAATGCTATTGAGCTTCAAATTTTTTTTTGAGCCCATGTGAAAAAGTAGCATAATTTACATATGACTTACAGTTTGTTTTAATAAATATCAAACATTCAATTTAATGGTGCATTATAGCTGTCACCTAGATGGACAATTACAGTTGTTTTATGACTGTAAGTCATTCTCTTCAAATGCTACTGACGTTAGAAAAGTGTATAACAATATCACATGTAACTTTAGAGACGGTCCCTAAATTTGAGACTCTCGAATGTCCAATGTCAAGCCAACTTTATGCCTGTTTTTGTTTTGTTTTTTACTTTATTTTTCTTTTCTCTGTGCCGGATTGCTGATGTCTTTTACCCAGGCATAGATGTCCATCCATCAATTACGAACATTCATCCGCAAATGTCTGAGCGGTCGCGAGCGCGGATGGGAGAATGGCGCATGTTTTATTTTTTTTGAGCTACTGGGATGGTGCCCCCTCTGGGAGTTGGTGCCCTACAAAGACTGCGTATTCTGCATATAGGGAGCGGCGGTACTATCTGGAAGATATATTCCTCAAACCGTCGTACAAGAGGAGGTGATGCTAGTACTTCAAGAATCTCTCAAAACCTATCTGTTCATAAAGCCTATATATAAAGTCTTAATATAGTATTCCACAATATGTTGTGCTATTCTAATATTATTGTGTTTTTATATTGACATTGTTATTTGCTGTTATTTTTTGTTTTAATATTGTAATATTGTGGTTTGAAAGGCGCCTTAAATAAAATGCATTATTATTATTATTATTATTATTATTATTATTATTATTATTATTATTAGCTGTACACTTGATAAAAAAATAAATAAATATAAACTTATGCAATTGTATATATATATATATATATATATATATATATATATATATATATATATATATATATATATATATATAGTGTACAGTTTTCTTTTATTGCATCTTGAAATAAATGTTTCTGAGTTCTGTGTTTGTTTATTTTTTTATTTTTATTTTTTTTATTTTTTTAGGAAGATTACAGCCTTTAATCTCCTCAAAATAAATGTGCATATAAACCATGAACAATTTAATTATAGCTGTATTTATAAAATGCTTACTAATGACTATTAATTTTGGGAGTAGGCTAGCAACAGTTGATGTTAAGGCCTAAGATATTTCTTAAGCTGTAATGATGAAAAAACAACAACAACACCAAATTGCTTTTTTTCTGCTTGGTGATTAAAGAGATGATTAAGTCTCCCTCCCTCTCTCTCTCTCTCTCTCTCTCTCTCTCTCTCTCTCTGACACCAAGCCCATCCCCTCTCCCACACATTCACACAAACTCAGCACACACACTTAACACACAAACACACACACACACACACACACACACACACACACACACATTACCCAGAGGGACTGAGTGACATCAGATGTATGGTAGTTTTTTTAATTTTCTATCATCCATATAGTGTTGTATAGTCATGAAACTATGCATATTTCCTCAGAATGACTTGTCTTCTATGTGTACATATTTTTGAAGTGTTTAGAGGCTGCACTTTTAAAAAATAAAAGACATTTACTGGTTACTTTTTTACTCTTATTTCAAAAAATCACCACGACAAAACCATTCAAGCTATCCAGTATTCATTCGCACCTGTTCTGTAAGATAAATTCTTTAAACAGTGGTAAAAGAGGGTGTGGTGCTGAACCTTCAAGAGTCACTCAAAACTTATCTGTCCATAAAGCCTATTAAGAATAATTCTTAATATACAGTTCACAATACTTCAGCTTGTTATTCTAATTAAGTGAGGGTCATTTTATCAGTAAAATACATAAAATTCATATTATTTTTTGAAAGATTTCTATAAATGATTTAAATCATACTTGTTTCTATAATAAGTATTTAAAAGTAATCCTATAGCTCCATCTGGTGGCCATTAT
The DNA here is from genome assembly GCF_003368295.1 of Carassius auratus. Lineage (NCBI taxonomy): Eukaryota > Metazoa > Chordata > Actinopteri > Cypriniformes > Cyprinidae > Carassius > Carassius auratus. The sequence continues at coordinate 9,319 of NW_020529353.1, forward strand.
TGGTACTAAGAATTGCAAGCTTGATTTATAAGTTATGATAGTTTTAATTTTATGCTGGCTCTTGAAAATGATAAAGCTATGAAACTTACTGTGCTTCCTTCAAATGATGACTTCTACGTATATAAAAAATTATGAAGAGTTGGAATGAAAAATTTTAAACATATAGTAAAATAAATATTGTATTTTTTTATGTTACTTTAATAAATCGCTATGGTCACACCATTTAAGGAATCCTAAACCCATTCACAATTTAATATCTTCAGTATATTGGCTTCATGTTAAAAAAGTTTAGTGTGAACTAATTGTGTCTTCTTGGAGGAGTATGAATTCATTTACAGGCTGATTTTATCATAAATCCACAATAACATTTCTGAGTTCTGTATCAATCTGTGTTGTTGTTTGTTTATTTTTATTTTTTTATTTTTCATAGGAAGATAACTGACCCTTTACTCTCCTTTTTAATAAATGTGCTTATAAACCAAGCTATTTATAGCTGTATTTATAAACTGCTTACTAATGACTATTAATGTTGGGACAAGGCTTTATAAAGCATGAACTGACTATTTACTATTGCGTGCAGTTGTTACAAAGTGTTATTAATGCATTTGCTAATGTTAACAAATTAGACATTATTTTACAGTGTTATCAAATCCTTAAATGATTTTTCTTTTGTAATGATTTTATTGACCTACAAGCATTTGTGAAAGTTCTGCTTGCATTACAGCTTAGTCTTGATCTGTGAGATGAACAGTTTTACTGTTACATCCATGAGATTATGTAAATTCAAATAAATATCATGTCACAGGATGTCAGAGGTCAGTATCAAATGAGTTTAAAATTATTATTTGCAGCACAAATAAGGTTTTTTTGGATTTTTAAAAATCCCTAAAACTGTCAAAAAAGGATAAGGCCTAAGATTTCTATGTGAGTGGCTAAATTTATTTATTTTTATAACTATAATGCATAAACTATGAAATTATACAAAATGTATGAAAAAGTACAACAGTTATTGTTTTCCAATGTTTTTTATTTATTTATTTATTTTTTTGGGATTTACATTAAAAAAAAATAGCCTACTGCAATCATTCTAAACAGCTTGAATAAAACCTGTTAATATTTATTATAGACCACTGTAACTGTGTATAATCTAACAAGCAAGTTTATTATGAAAATAAAAGTGTGTACACCAGATAAATTGGACGATAAAGAAATTGCTAATAATAGTATAATAGAGCATGTTTTAGGTTTTTAGGCGTATAGATGCAGAATTGGACAAATAAAATGTAAAATGAAATGTAATTGGTTTAATTAAATATAGATTAATTCTTGTTAGAGCAAAATAATAAATAAATAAATAAATAAATAAATACGTACACACATTAAAAAGCAGCTAAGATGAATGAGTTTCCTTTTTTATATGTAGATTAAAATTGAAGACAGAAGCAGTTGGTATATATGCGGTCACTTAATATTCAAATCCAGTAGATCTACTTCAGATTTATTTCTCAACAGTTTATGTCCATGTGGCTGTTTTCGTTTATATTTGCCAAGCTATTATGTATTTTGAAATAATCTTGTCTGTGATGTGTTCGTTCGTACGACGAAAGGCAGAATCCTGTAGCTCGAGAGATATTGTGCCAGTCACGCTTTCAAATAGTCTTGCACACTTAAACGGGTCACAAACACCTGCATTTAGCTCTTGTGTTATAATGGGTGTATTGTGTGCATTTATGGCAATATTTTATTTGAAAAAGCTCTTAAACAAGAATAAATTCGTTTGTTTTGAACTCTGTACGCGCTGATCGGAGGCGGTGATTTCAGATAGGCAGCTGCAAATATTTCATTTTCACACAAACAGTTCAAAAACATCTGAATTTAGCTCCTGGTGTGTTCTAATTGGTGAATTGTGTGATATCGCTTTAATATTTTAATTTTAAAAGCTATAAAACAAGAATAAACTCGTTTTTTTCTGAGCTCATCATTCCACACGCTCCTGCTCAGAGCGATGATTCATCTCTCGTGTTTCTCACGTATCACTGACCACACATCAATTATTAATGAGCCCTGACCCAGTAATAATCATATATGTTGGTTTAGCTTGTCAGTGTGAATTAAATCTAAGTATTTATTTGTATTTTAACCGATTTAAAAATGAAACTAAAAGAGAGTCTCCTCCCTTTCAGTCGAATTTCCTTTTCAGGAATTGCACCTGTAGGGGCGCATTTTCTCTCAGACAATGTAAGTCTCAGCACATAATACTCAAACAGAGGGACAGAGTGAGATGAGATGTCTGACAGTTTTTTAATTTTCTGTTACCCATACAGTGTTGTAAAGTCGTGAAACTATCCATATTTACTCAGAATGACTTGAAAAAAGTTTTGAAGTGTTTGGAATTTAAAAATGCAGGACAATTAATAATTCCCTTTTTACTGTCAATTTAAAAAAATCACCACATCAAAACCGTTCAAGCTATCCAAAATCCTTTGGCAATTAAAGTTCCTCAATGTTTTGGCATCATGTAGACAAAGTTTGGTGTGTATAGTGTTACTCTCCGCTGAGCAGTATGCATTTATTCACAGCTAAATGTAAAAAAAATCCACATTCAAATCAAAATAGCCGACTTCCTGTTGGTCGTAGCTGATTACTGTGAGTTAGAAAGTTGTCCGTCTCGATAAGAACAATTTATGTACTGAGTTTGGTGTCTGTAGCTAAAACTAACCCCCCCACTTTTGACAAAAGGTGGCGCTATAGAGTGCCTCTTCCACGCCCTCTTATGAACTTTTGTCAGTGTCCAGTTATCATTAATACTGATATGTGTTCTGAGTTTGATGAAATTCTAAGCCTGTTATATGCCTCAAAATCACCTGAGAAGTATTCCAGTTTTACATGTTGCCACGGCAACAATATTTTTAGATATCAATATCCCCCCAGCAGATTCATATCGGCTGTGTTTTAACATTATTCTGATGAAGTTTGAAGCAAATCGAGTAAAAATAAGATACTGAATTCAAAGCATTTTGAAAATAACACACTTCCTGCTGCCAGTTGGTGGCGCTATAACTTTGACTCCTAATAGTCACATATATGCGATCGACATCATACAACGATTAATCTGATGAAGTTTGATTAAAATCAGGAAATGTATGTGGATGGTATTAGACACTTCCTGTTTCTAATTTCTCGCCATAATTTCAACGCCTCGCCACGAGCAAGCCGTTCGAGATATCAAAAATCCCCTGGCAATTTTTCATCCCCAATGTCTTGAGATCATGTTGACTGAGTTTGGTGGCAATCGGGTAAAAATCCTATGACCAGTATATCAAATTCCAGAGCATGCACTTTTTACATAACTCTAAATAGCTGACTTCCTGTTGGGCGGAGCCCAATGGCATGCAATACGAAAATTGTTCGGCACAATGAGATCTATATGTGTACTGAGTTTCATATGAATATGTGCAAGTATGTGTGAGCTATACATCAACATTTCTGACTGTGTTCCAGGGGGCGCTGTAGAGCCTCTGTGGCACGCCCGGGTCACAGCCTCTGCAGGCTCCTAAAGGGCAAAGATTCCAAAGTGTGTGCAAATTTTCAAGAGTTTTTGAGTATGTTAGGGACCCCAAAAGCCCCCACAACTTTGACGAAAAATATGAATACTAAACCTTAAATAGCCAACTTCCTGTTGGGCGGAGCCTACGACATGCAGTACAAAAGTTGTTTGGTTTGATGAGATCTACATGTGTACCGAGTTTCATGTGTCTACGTGCAAGTATGTATGATATATGGCCCTCAGTATTCCAGGGGGCGCTGTAGAGCCCCTGTGCCAAGCCCGTGTATCAGTCTCTGCCCGGCCCTAATGGCCGCAGGTTCCAATCTGTGTGCCAATTTTCAAGAGTTTTCGAGCATGTTAAGGACCCCAAAAGCCCCCGAAACCTTGAATAATAATAATAATAATAATAATAATAACAAATAATCCTAAGGAAAACAATAGGGCTCTCGCCCTCCAGGCTTGAGCCCTAATTAAAGCTGCAAGCAGCGATGAACGGGCCCTCGCACACGGGCTCACCGGCAGCGAGTGGCTTTAGTAAATAGGTGAACGGTGAGAAACATGCATTTAAACTCATAAATATAAGTGGAATATATCAAGGTTTACTCCATATTTGTGCCAATCTTTGTGTTGCCAGCAGGTGGTGCTCTCATTATAATGGACTATTGGCCTTCAGATGTGTTCAGGGCAGGACTCTTATCGAACATGTGAAGTTTGGGGAAGATCGAACAAATTATGCCTGAGTTACAACAACTTCTCTTGCTGTGGCGAGACATCAAAATTTTAACAAAAACTCAAGATCTCCACAAGTTAACATTGCGCAGGCCTTTAGATTAGACTGACTACAAAAAATACATTAATCTCAAAAAAATTCTAGGAGTAGTTTGTCACAGCATACAACATGTCACTTCCTGTTGCCAGCAGGTGGCGCTATGACTATAACTGAAAATGGGCATGTAGATCTGTTAAGGGCAGAAGTCTTATCTAACATGTGAAGTTTGGGGCAGATTGGACATTGTATGTCTGAGTTACAGCAACTTCCTTTTTCATGGTGAAACATCGTAATTTGTCAGGCCGCCATGGACACGCCCTTTATCGAAACCTCAAGATCTTCGCAATTTAACATTGCAAAGGTCTTTAGATTTAACTGACCAAGTTTGGTGTTGATCGGAATAAATTTCTAGGAGGAGTTCGTTAAAGTACAACCCCTGAAAATGGCAAAAAAAAACGCCAATTTTGCAGAGAAAATTCTAAATAACCGACTTCCTGTTGGGATTCGGATTTCGTACCAAGAGACTTTTTTGTAGGTATTGGTGTGTTACATGTGTGTACTGATTTTTGTAAATGCACGTGAAACATAGCTCGAGGTGCACTCCGTTGAAAATGTATAGGTGGCGCTATGGAGCCATTTCGCCACACCCAATGGAATATTGGCCTTCAGTTGTGTTCAGGCCAGGACTCTTATCAAACATGTGAAGTTTGGGGAAGATCAGACATTTTATGCCTGAGTTACAAATTTTATTCCCATGGCGAGACATCAAACTTTGTCACGTCGCCAAGGACACACCCTTTATCGAAAACTCAAGATAATCACAATTCACTATCGCAAAGGCCTTTAGATTAAACTGACCATAACACAATTTAGATTTTATTAGATTTCTAGGAGTAGTTCATTGCAGCGTAAGGCATTCACTTCCTGTTGACAGCAGGTGGCGCTATGACTATAACTAAATTTGGGAATGTTAATCTGTTCAGGTCAGGAGTCTTATCAAACATGTGAAGTTTGGTGCAGATTGGACATTTTATATCTAAGTTATAGCAACTTCATTTTTCATGGCGAAACATCAAAATTCACCAAGCCGCCACAGACACGCCCTCAAACGAAAACTCTAGATCTTTGCAATTTAACATCGCAAAGGCCTTTAGATTACACTGACAAACTTTGGTGTTGATCTGAATAAATCTCTAGGAGGAGTTCGTTAAAGTACAACCTCCGGAAATGGCAAAAATGACAAAATTTTGGATGAGAAAAAAAATAATAACTGACTTCCTGTTGGAATTTGGATTTCGTACCAAGAGACTTTTTTGTAGATATTGGTGTGTTACATGTGTGTACCGATTTTCATACAAGTACGTGAAACGTAGCTCAAGATGCACTTCGTTGAAAATTTATAGGTGGCGCTGTCGAGCCATTTTGCCACACCCACCTTAGCAAACCATTGCATACCTAATATTTGTCCAGCTCTGACGTGTGTGCCAAGTTTCATGACTTTTCGAGAAAGTTTCAGAAAAATAATAATAATAATAATAATAATAATAATAATAAACAACACAGAAACAAGAGGGTCCTCACACCATCGGTGCTCGGGCCCTAATAATAATAATAATAATAATAATAATAATAATAATAAACGGAGCAATTCCAAGAGGGTCCTCACACCATCGGTGCTCGGGCCCTAATTAAAGCTGCAAGCAGCGATGAACGGGCCCTCGCACCCGGGCTCACCGGCAGCGAGTGGCTTTAGTTAATAGGTGAACGGTGAGAAATATGCGTTTAAACTCATAAATATAAGTAGAATATATCATTGTTTATTCCATATATGTGCCAATCTTCCTGTTGCCAGCAGGTGGCGCTATCATTATAATGGAATATTGGCCTTCAGATGTGTTCAGGGCAGGACCCTTATCACACAAGTGAAGTTTGGGCAAGATCGGACATTTTATGCCTGAGTTATAACAACATCCTATTTCATGGCGAAACATCGAAATTTGTCAGGCCGCCATGGACACGCCCTTTATCGAAACCTCAAGATCTTCGCAATTTAACATTGCAAAAGCCTTTAGATTTAACTGACCAAGTTTGGTGTTGATCGGAATAAATTTCTAGGAGGAGTTCGTTAAAGTACAACCCCTGAAAATGGCAAAAAAAACGCCAATTTTGCAGAGAAAATTCTAAATAACCGACTTCCTGTTGGGATTCGGATTTCGTACCAAGAGACTTTTTTGTAGGTATTGGTGTGTTACATGTGTGTACCGATTTTTGTAAATGCACGTGAAACATAGCTCGAGGTGCACTCCGTTGAAAATGTATAGGTGGCGCTATGGAGCCATTTCGCCACACCCAATGGAATATTGGCCTTCAGTTGTGTTCAGGCCAGGACTCTTATCAAACATGTGAAGTTTGGGGAAGATCAGACATTTTATGCCTGAGTTACAAATTTTATTCCCATGGCGAGACATCAAACTTTGTCACGTCGCCAAGGACACACCCTTTATCGAAAACTCAAGATAATCACAATTCACTATCGCAAAGGCCTTTAGATTAAACTGACCATAACACAATTTAGATTTTATTAGATTTCTAGGAGTAGTTCATTGCAGCGTAAGGCATTCACTTCCTGTTGCCAGCAGGTGGCGCTATGAGTATAACTAAATTTGGGAATGTTGATCTGTTCAGGTCAGGAGTCTTATCAAACATGTGAAGTTTGGAGCAGATTGGACATTTTATGTCTAAGTTATAGCAACTTCATTTTTCATGGCGAAACATCGAAATTCGCCAAGCCGCCACAGACACGCCCTCAAACGAAAACTCTAGATCTTCGCAATTTAACATCGCAAAGGCCTTTAGATTACACTGACAAACTTTGGTGTTGATCTGAATAAATCTCTAGGAGGAGTTCGTTAAAGTACAACCCCCGGAAATGTCAAAAATGACAAAATTTTGGATGAGAAAAAAAATAATAACTGACTTCCTGTTGGGATTTGGATTTCGTACCAAGAGACTTTTTTGTATATATTGGTGTGTTAGATGTGTGTACCGATTTTCATACAAGAACGTGAAACGTAGCTCAAGATGCACTTCGTTGAAAATTTATAGGTGGCGCTGTCGAGCCATTTTGCCACACCCACCTTAGCAAACCATTGCATACCTAATATTTTTCCAGCTCTGACGTGTGTGCCAAGTTTCATGACTTTTCGAAAAAGTTTCAGAAAAATAATAATAATAATAATAATAAATATAGCTGCAAGCAGCGATGGCGGGCTCAAGCCACCAATGCCATCGCCACCCCGGTGGCATCAGGTAAACTGTGCCCAGCGGGCACATGCATTCACAATATCCCTCTGGCAGTGAGGTTTTAAAGGATACGCCAGATAAAGGGTTAATCATCTAGACATTAAAATCACATTCACAGAACAATATATATTTAACTTTAGTAACACTTTACAATAAGATTTCATTTGTAAACATTATGTTAATATGAACAATATTTATATAACATTCATTCATGTCATTTCATATTCCAAAATTAAACATTAAAACATTGTTTTATTGTGATTTTTTTTCCAAGCACATTTGACCAATTCCAAACCATATCAATCTTAATAACTACCATTATTTTTCATTTAATCATTTATGAGTGCTATACAATAGTCCAGGAAAGCTGGAAGAGAAAAACTCCTTATATTCATGTGTGCAGAATTATTAGGCATGTTTTCTTTTACAGATGAAATGCGCTAAAAAAAGAGTTTTAACTCAAACTGTAAAGTCGAAAATTATGAAATACCCATGATAAATATCAAACACACATGCAATACAGAAATGGATAAGTTAAGACTTGACCATTGTACAAAAAATGCTGACTGGGTCATGAGGTCAGAAAAGAAGAAGAAAAAAACAGGTCAAGAAGAACTGACAAAAAGAGTTGCAAAATAATTAGGAATTAATGTGAAGATTAATTTTTAGTCAATTCTGCAAGACAGACTTTCAGGAAAGGAGGTGGAATAAAAATGAGCTCCTAAATCTTAATCCCGGATTCTGGAAGATATATTCCTCAAACCATCGGACAAGAGGAGGTGGTGCTGGTCCTTCACGAGTCACTCTAATCTGTTCAGAAAGCCTATATATAAAGTCTTAATATATAGTATTTCACAATACTTCATGGTATTCTAATTAAATCATTTTTTGGAATCTTAGATCTCTCAGAACCTGACACATTGTAATTCTGAGACTCCAGGAAAGTGTCAGTTCTGTAAAATGTTGGCGCTGGAGACTAAATGCTCCCTGATAGTTTCACACCTAATTCATTTAACACACACACACACACACATTACCCACAGTGACAGAGGGACAGAGTGACATCAGATGTAACAGTACTTTTTTACTGTTATTTAAAAAAAAATCACAACACGAAAAAACCATTCAAGCTATCCAAAATTCATTCGCACCTCTTCTGTAAGATAAATTCTTTAAACAGTGGTAAAAGAGGATGTGGTGCTGATCCTTCAAGAGTCTCTGAAAACGTATCTGTCCATAAAGCCTATAAAGAATTATTCTTAATATACGGTTCACAATACTTCAGCTTGTTTTTCTAATTAAGTGAGGGTCATTTTATCAGTAAAATACATAAAATTCATATTATTTTTCTTTGAAAGATTTCTATAAATGATTTAAATCATACTTGTTTCTACAATAATTATTTAAAAGTAATCCTATAGCTCCATCTGGTGGCCATTATTGGTACTAAGAATTGCCAGCTTGATTTATAAGTTATGATAGTTTTAATTTTATGCTGGCTCTTGAAAATGATAAAGCTATGAAACTTACTGTGCTTCCTTCAAATGATGACTTCTACGTATATAAAAAATTATGAATAGTTGGAATTAAACATTTCAAAGATATAGTAAAATAACTATTGTATTTTTTTATGTTACTTTAATAAATCGCTATGGCCACACCATTTAAGGTATCCTAAACCCATTCGCAATTTAACATCTTCAGTATATGGCTTCATGTTAAAACAGTTTGGTGTGAAATACTTGTGTCTTCTTGGAGGAGAATTAATTCATTTACAGGCTGAGTTTATCATAAATCCACAATAACATTTCTGAGTTCTGTATCAATCTGTGTTGTTGTTTGTTTATTTTTATTTTATTTATTTTTCATAGGAAGATAACTGACCCTTTACTCTCCTTTTTAATAAATGTGCTTATAAACCAAGAACAAGCTATTTATAGCTGTATTTATAAACTGCTTACTACTGACTATTAATATTGGGACAAGGCTTTATAAAGAATGAACTGACTATTTACTAATGAGTGCAGTTATTATAAAGTGTTATCAATGCATTTGCTAATGTTTACAAATTAGACATTATTTTACAGTGTTATCAAATCCCTTAAATGATTTAAGTGTAAGTGTTTTGTAATGATTTTATTGACCTACAAGCATTTGTGAAAGTTCTGCTTGCATTACAGCTTAGTCTTGATCTGTGAGCTGAACAGATTTACTGTTACATCCATGAGATTATGTAAATTCAAATAAATATCATGTCACAGGATGTCAGAGGTCAGTATCAAATTAATTTGAAATTATTATTTGCAGCACAAATAAGGTTTTTTAGGATTTTTAAAAATCCCTAAAACTGTCAAAAAAGGATAAGGCCTAAGATTTCTATGTGAGTGGCTAAATTTATTTGTTTTTATAACTATAATGCATAAACTATAAAATTATACAAAATGTATAAAAAAGTACAACAGTTATTCTTTTCCAATGTTTTTTATTTATTTAAACTTTTTTTTTTTTTTTTTGGATTTACATTTTAAAAAATTAGCCTAAGGCAATCATTCTAAACAGCTTGAATAAAACCTGTTAATATTTATTATAGACCACTGTAACTGTGTATAATCTAACAAACAAGTTTATTATGAAAATAAAAGTGTACACCAGATAAATTGGACGATAAAGAAATTGCTAACAATAGTATAATAGAGCATGTTTTAGGTTTTTAGGCGTTTAGATGCCGAAATGGACAAATCAAATGTAAAATAAAATGTAATTGATTTAATTAAATATAGATTAAGTCTTGTTAGAGCAAAATAATAAATAAATACGTACACACATTAAAAAAGCAGCCAAGATGAATGAGTTTAATTTTTTATATAGATTAAAATTGAAGACAGAAGCAGCTGGTATATGCGGTCACTTAATATTAAAATCCAGTAGATCCACTTCAGACTTATTTCTCAACAGTTTATGTTCACGTGGCTGTTTTCGTTTATATTCGCCAAGCAATTATGTATTTTGAAATAATCTTGTCCGTGATGTGTTCGTTCTTACGACGAAAGGCGGAATCCTGCAGCTCAAGAGATATGTTATTCTGCCAGTCGCGCTTTCAAATAGTCTTGCACACTTAAACGGGTCACAAACACCTGCATTTAGCTCTTGTGTTATAATGGGTGTATTGTGTGCATTTATGGCAATATTTTATTTGAAAAAGCTCTTAAACAAGAATAAATTCGTTTGTTTTGAACTTGTGACACTGTAAGCGCTGATCGGAGGCGGTGATTTCAGATAGGCAGCCGCGAATATTTCATTTTCACACAAACAGTTCAAAAACATCTGAATTTAGCTCTTGGTGTGTTCTAATTGGTGAATTGTGTGACATCGCTTTAATATTTTATTTGTTAAAGCTATAAAACAAAAATAAACTCGTTTTTCTGAGCTCGTCATTCCACACGCTCATGCTCAGAGCGGTGATTCATCTCTCGTGTTTCTCACGTATCACTGACCACACATCAATTATTAATGAGCCCTGACCCGGTAATAATCATATATGTTGGTTTAGCTTGTCAGTGTGAATTAAATCCAAGTATTATTTTGTATTTTAACCGATTTAAAAATGAAACTAAAAGAGAGTCTCCTCCCTTTCAGTCGAATTTCCCTTTAAGGAATTGAACCTGTAGGGGCGCATTTTCTCTCAGACAATGTAAGTCTAAGCACACTCACTCAAACAGAGGGACAGAGTGAGATGAGATGTCTGACAGTTTTTTAATTTTCTGTTATCCATACAGTGTTGTAAAGTCGTGAAACTATCCATATTTACTCAGAATGACTTTTTTTTTTGTATGAAAAAAGGTTTTGAAGTGTTTGGAATTTAAAAATGCAGGACAATTAATAATTCCATTTTTACTGTCATTTAAAAAAATCACCACGACAAAACCGTTCAAGCTATCCAAAATCCTTTGGCAATTTAAGTTGTTTAAAATGTTTTGGCATCATGTAGACAAAGTTTGGTGTGTATAGTGTTACTCTCCTCTGAGCAGTTTGCATTAATTCACAGCTAAATGTAAAAAAAAATCCACATTCAAATCAAAATAGCTGACTTCCTGTTGATCGTAGCTGATGACTGTGAATTAGAAAGTTGTCCGTCTTGATAAGAACAATTTTTGTACCGAGTTTGGTGTCTGTAGCTAAAACTAACCCCCCCACTTTTGACAAAAGGTGGCGCTATAGAGTGCCACTTCCACGCCCTCTTATGAACTTTTGCCAGTGTCTAGTTATCATAAATACTGATATGTGTTCTGAATTTCATGAAATTCTAAGTATGTTATATGCCTTAAAATCACCTGAGAAGTATTCAAGTTTGACATGTTGCCACGGCAACAATATTTTTAGATATCAATATCCCCCCAGCAGATTTATATCGGCTGTGTTTTAACATTATTCTGATGAAGTTTGAAGCAAATCGAGTAAAAATAAGATGCTGAATAAAAAGCATTTTGAAAATGACACACTTCCTGCTGCCACTTGGTGGCGCTATAACTTTGACTCCTAATAGTCACATATATGCGATCGACATCATACAATGAATAATCTGATGAAGTTTGATTAAAATCAGGAAATGTATGTGGATGGTATTAGACACTTCCTGTTTCTCATTTCTCGCCATAATTTCAACGCCTCGCCACGAGCAAACCGTTTGAGATATCAAAAATCCCCTGGCAATTTTTCATCCCCATTGTCTTGAGATCATGTTGACCAAGTTTGGCGGCAATTGAGTAAAAAACCTATGACAAGTATTTCAAATTCCAGAGCATATGCTTTTTACATAACTCTAAATAGCTGACTTCCTGTTGGGCGGAGCCTATAACATGCAATACGCAAGTTGTTCGGCACGATGAGATCTAAATGTGTACTGAGTTTCATATTAATATGTGCAAGTATGTGTGAGCTATACATCAACATTTATGACTGTGTTCCAGGGGGCGCTGTAGAGCCCCTGTGCCACGCCCAGGTCCCAGCCTCTGCAGGCTCCTTAAGGCCACAGATTCCAAAGTGTGCGCAAACTTTCAAGAGTTTTTGAGTATGTTAAGGACCCCAAAAGCCCCCACAACTTTGACGACAAATATGAATAATAAACCCCAAATAGCCAACTTCCTGTTAGGCGGAGCCTATGATATGCAATTCGAAAGTTGTTTGTATTGATGAGTTCTATATGTGTACCGAGTTTTGTGCGTCTACGTGCAAGTATGTATGATATATGGCCCTCAGCATTCCAGGGGGCGCTGTAGAGCCCCTGTGCCACGCCCGTGTATCAGTCTCTGCCCGGCCCTAATGGCCGCAGGTTCCAATGTGTGTGCCAATTTTCAAGACTTTTTAAGCATGTTAAGGGCCCCAAAAGCCCCCGAAACCTTGAAGAAAAATAATAATAATAAATAATAATAATAATAATAATAATAATAATAATAATAACAAATAATCCTAAGGAAAACAATAGGGCTCTCGCCCTCCAGGCTTGAGCCCTAATAATGTTACAGGATGTCATAGGTCAGTATCAAATGAGTTTGAAATTATTATTTGCAGCACAAATAAGGTTTTTTTTTAGGATTTTTAAAAATCCCTAAAACTGTCAGAAAAAGGATAAGGCCTAAGCTATTTCTATGTGAGTGGCTAAATTTATTTTTGTTTTTATAATTGTAATACACAAACTATGAAATTATACAAAATGTATAAAAAGGTAAATAAATAAATACGTACACACATTAAAAAAGCAGCCAAGATGAATGAATTTCATTTTTTATATAGATTAAAATTGAAGACAGAAGCAGCTGGTATATGCGGTCACTTAATATTAAAATCCAGTAGATCCACTTCAGATTTATTTCTCAACAGTTTATGTTCACGTGGCTGTTTTCGTTTATATTCGCCAAGCTATTATGTGTTTTGAAATAATCTTGTCCGTGATGTGTTCGTTCTTACGACGAAAGACAGAATCCTGCAGCTCGAGAGATATGTTATTGTGCCAGTCGCGCTTTCAAATAGTCTTGCACACTTAAACGGGTCACAAACACCTGCATTTAGCTCTTGTTGTGTTACAATAGGTGTATTGCGTGCATTGGTGGCAATATTTTATTTAAAAAAGCTCTTATACAAGAATAAATTCGTTTGTTTTCAGCTCGTAACACTATGCGCTGATCGGAGGCGGTGATTTCAGATAGGCAGCCGCAAATAATTAATTTTCACACAAACAGTTCAAAAACATCTAAACTTCTAAAAAACATCTGAATTTAGCTCTTGGTGTGTTTTAATTGGTGAATTGTGTAATATCGCTGCAATATTTTATTTGTAAAAGCTATAAAACAAGAATAAACTCGTTTTTTCTGAGCTCGTCATTCCACACGCTCCTGCTCAGAGCGGTGATTCATCTCTCGTGTTTCTCACGTATCACTGACCACACATCAATTATTAATGAGCCCTGACCCGGTAATAATCAGATATGTTGGTTTAGCTTGTCAGTGTGAATTAAATCTAAGTATGTATTTGTATTTTTAACCGATTTAAAAGTGAAAGTAAAAGTCCGGTAATTGCACCTGTAGGGGCGCTATTTCTCTCAGACAATGGAAGTCTAAGCACACACACTCAAACAGAGGGACAGAGTGAGATGAGATGTCTGACAGTTTTTTAATTTTCTGTTATCCATACAGTGTTGTAAAGTTGTGAAACTATCCATATTTACTCAGAATGACTTTTTTCTGTATGAAAAAAGGTTTTGAAGTGTTTGGAATTTAAAAATGCAGGACAATTAATAATTCCATTTTTACTGTCATTTAAAAAAATCACCAAGACAAAACCGTTCAAGCTATCCAAAATCCATTGGCAATTTAAGTTGTTTAAAATGTTTTGGCATCATGTAGACAAAGTTTGGTGTGTATAGTGTTGCTCTCCTCTGAGCAGTATGCATTAATTCACAGCTAAATGTAAAAAAAAATCCACATTCAAATCAAAATAGCTGACTTCCTGTTGATCGTAGCTGATGACTGTCAATTAGAAAGTTGTCCGTCTTGATAAGAACAATTTATGTACCAAGTTTTGTGTCTGTAGCTAAAACTAACCCCCCCCCCCACTTTTGACAAATGGTGGCGCTATAGAGTGCCTCCTTCACGCCCTTTTAAAAGCTTTTGCCATTGTCTAGCTATCACTAATACTGATATGTGTTTTGAGTTTCATGTAAATCTGAGCTTGTTGTCTGCCTCAATCTCACCATAACAGAACATTCAAGTTTGACACGTTGCCATGGCAACAATATATAAGATATCAATATCCCCACAACAGATTTACATCGGCCGTGTTTTGTCATTATTCTGATGAAGTTTGAAGTAAATCGAGTAAAAATAAGATGCTGAATTCAAAGCATTTGGAAAATGACACAGTTCCTGCTGCCAGTTGGTGGCGCTATAACGTTGACTCTTAATAGTCATATATATACGATCTGTATCATACAACGAACAAACACATGAAGTTTGATCAAACTCAGGAAATGTATGTGGATGTTATTAGGCATTTCCTGTTTCTCACCTGTCACTCAAAACCTGTCTGTCCATAAAGCTTATAAATAATTATTCTTAATATACAGTTCACAATACTTCAGCTTGTTATTCTAATTAAGTGAGGGTCATTTTATCAGTAAAATACATAAAATTCATATTATTTTTCTTTGAAAGATTTCTATAAATGATTTAAATCATACTTGTTTCTACAATAATAATGTAAAAGTAATCCTATACCTCCATCTGGTGGCCATTATTGGTACTAAGAATTGCAAGCTTCATTTATAAGTTATGATAGTTTTAATTTTATGCTGGCTCTTGAAAATGATAAAGCTATGAAACTTACTGTGCTTCCTTCAAATGATGACTTCTACGTATATAAAAAATTATGAAGAGTTTGGAATGAAAAAATTTAAAGATATAGTAAAATAACTATTGTATTTTTTATGTTACTTTAATACATCGCTATGGCCACACCATTTAAGGTATCCTAAACCCATTCACAATTTAACATCTCAGTATATTGGCTTCATGTTAAAAAAAGTTTGGTGTGAAATACTTGTGTCTTCTTGGAGGAGTATGAAATCATTTACAGGCTGATTTTATCATAAATCCACAATAGAATTTCTGAGTTCTGTATCAATCTGTGTTGTTGTTTGTTTATTTTTATTTTTTTATTTTTCATAGGAAGATAACTGATCCTTTACTCTCCTTCTTAATAAATGTGCTTATAAACCAAAAACAAGCTATTTATAGCTGTATTTATAAACTGCTTACTACTGACTATTAATATTGGGACGAGGCTTTATAAAGCATGAACTGACTATTTACTTTTTGAGTTTGAAATTATTATCTGCAGCACAAATAAGGTTTTTTAGGATTTTTAAAAATCCCTAAAACTGTCAGAAAAGGATAAGGCCTATTTCTATGTGAGTGGCTACATTTATTTGTTTTTATAACTATAATGCATAAACTATGAAATTATACAAAATGTATAAAAAAGTACAACAGCAATTGTTTTCCAATGTTTTTTATTAATTAATTATTATAATTTTTATTTGGGATTTACATTTAAAAAAATTAGCCTACTGCAATCATTCTAAACAGCTTGAATAAAACCTGTTAATATTTATTATAGACCACTGTAACTGTGTATAATCTAACAAACAAGTTTATTATGAAAATAAAAGTGTGTACAGAAGATAAATTGGACGATAAAGAAATTGCTAACAATAGTATAATAGAGCATGTTTTATGTTTTTAGGCGTTTAGATGCAGAAATGGACAAATAAAATGTAAAATAAAATGTAATTGATTTAATTAAATATAGATTAATTCTTGTTAGAGCAAAATAATAAATAAATACGTACACACATTAAAAAAAGCAGCCAAGATGAATGAATTTCATTTTTTATATAGATTAAAATTGAAGACAGAAGCAGCTGGTATATGCGGTCACTTAATATTAAAATCCAGTAGATCCACTTCAGATTTATTTCTCAACAGTTTATGTTCACGTGGCTGTTTTCGTTTATATTCGCCAAGCTATTATGTGTTTTGAAATAATCTTGTCCGTGATGTGTTCGTTCTTACGACGAAAGACAGAATCCTGCAGCTCGAGAGATATATGTTATTCTGCCAGTCACGCTTTCAAATAGTCTTGCACACTTAAACGGGTCACAAACACCTGCATTTAGCTCTTGTAGTGTTACAATGGGTTTATTGTGTGCATTTGTGGTAATATGTTATTTAAAAAAGCTCTTAAACAAGAATAAATTCGTTTGTTTTGAGCTCGACACTGTACGCGCTGATCGGAGGCGGTGATTTCAGATAGGCAGCTGCAAATATTTCATTTTCACACAAACAGTTCAAAAACATCTAAATGTAGCTCTTGGTGTGTTCTAATTGGTGAATTGTGTGATATCGCTGTAATAATTTATTTTTAAAAGCTTTAAAACAGGAATAAATTCGTTTTTTCTGAGCTCTTTACTCCAGACGCTCATGGTCACATCGGTGATTCATTTCTCCTATTTCTCACATATCTCTGGCCATAAATTATTTATCCATGAGCCCTGAACCGGTAATAATCAGATATGTTGGTTTAGCTTGTCAGTGTGAATTAAATCTAAGTATTTATTTGTATTTTTAACCGATTTAAAAGTGAAAGTAAAAGTCCGGTAATTGCACCTGTAGGGGCGCTATTTCTCTCAGACAATGGAAGTCTAAGCACACACACTCAAACAGAGGGACAGAGTGAGATGAGATGTCTGACAGTTTTTTAATTTTCTGTTATCCATACAGTGTTGTAAAGTCGTGAAACTATCCATATTTACTCAGAATGACTTTTTTTCTGTATGAAAAAAGGTTTTGAAGTGTTTGGAATTTAAAAATGCAGGACAATTAATAATTTCATTTTTACTGTCATTTAAAAAAATCACCACGACAAAACCGTTCAAGCTATCCAAAATCCATTGGCAATTTAAGTTGTTTAAAATGTTTTGGCATCATGTAGACAAAGTTTGGTGTGTATAGTGTTACTCTCCTCTGAGCAGTATGCATTAATTCACAGCTAAATGTAAAAAAAAATCCACATTCAAATCAAAATAGCTGACTTCCTGTTGATCGTAGCTGATGACTGTGAATTAGAAAGTTGTCCGTCTTGATAAGAACAATTTATGTACCAAGTTTGGTGTCTGTAGCTAAAACTAACCCCCCCACTTTTGACAAAAGGTGGCGCTATAGAGTGCCTCCTTCACGCCCTTTTAAAAGCTTTTGCCATTGTCTAGCTATCACTAATACTGATATGTGTTTTGAGTTTCATGTAAATCTGAGCTTGTTGTCTGCCTCAAACTCACCATAACAGAACATTCAAGTTTGACACGTTGCCATGGCACCACTATATCAGATATCAATATCCCCACAACAGATTTACATCGGCCGTGTTTTGTCATTATTCTGATGAAGTTTTAAGTAAATCGAGTAAAAATAAGATGCTGAATTCAAAGCATTTGGAAAATGACACACTTCCTGCTGCCAGTTGGTGGCACTATAACGTTGACTCTTAATAGTCACATATATACGATCTGTATCATACAACGAACAAACCCATGAACTTTGATCAAATTCAGGAAATGTATGTGGATGTTATTAGACATTTCCTGTTCCTCATTTCTCGCCATAAGTTCCACGCCTCGCCACGGGCAAACCGTTCGAGATATCAAAAATCCCCTCGCAATTTTTCATCCACAATGTCTTGAGATCATGTTCACCGAGTTTCGTGGCGAACGGGTTGAAAACCTCAGAGGAGTATTTCAAATTCCAGAGCATGCTTTTTTTAAACAGCCCTGAATAGCTGACTTCCTGTTGGGCGGAGCCTATGACATAAAGCGCGGAAGTTGTTCAGCTCAATGAGATCTACAAGTGTACTGAGTTTCATATAAATATATGCAAGTGTGTGTGAGCTATGGTTCAAGATTTCTGACTGTGTTCCAGGGGGCGCTGTAGAGCCCCTGTGCCACGCCCGGGTCCCAGGCTCTGCAGCGTCCTGATGGCCGCAGATTCCAATGTGTGTGCCAATTTTCAAGAGTTTTTGAGCATGTTAAGGCCCCCAAAAACCCCCGGAAGGTTTAATAAAAAAAAAAAATAATAATAAATATAGCTGCAAGCAGCGATGGCGGGCTCAAGCCACCAATGCCATCGCCACCCCAGTGGCATCAGGCAAACTGTGCCCAGCGGGCACATGCATTCACAATATCCCTCTGGCAGTGAGGTTTTAAAGGATATGACAGTTAAAGGGTTAATCCGAATCATCTAGACTTTAAAATCACATTCACAGAACAATATATATATATATATATATATATATATATATATATATATTTTTTTTTTTTAGTAACACTTTACAATAAGATTTCATTTATAAACATTATGTTAACATGAACAATATTTATATAGCATTCATTCATGTCAGTTAATATTCCAAACTTAAACATTAAAACATTGTTTTGTGATTTTTTTCCAAGCACATTTTACCAATTCCAAACCATATCAATCTTAATAACTACCATTATTTTTTATTTAATCATTTATGAGTGTTATACAATAGTCCAGGAAAGCTGGAAGAGAAAAACTCCTTATTTTCATGTGCAGAATTATTAGGCATGTTTTCTTTTACAGATGAAATGCACTAAAAAAGAGATTTAACTCAAACTATTTTAACTCAAAGTCGAAAATTATGAAATACCCATGAGAAATATCAAACACAAATGCAATACAGAAATGGATAAGTTAAGACTTGACCATTGTACAAAAATGCTGACTGGGTCATGAGGTCAGAAAAGAAGAAGAAAAAAAAACAGGTCAAGAAGAACTGACAAAAAGAATTGCAAAATAATTAGGAATTAATGTGAAGATTAATTTTTAGTCAATTCTGCAAGACAGACTTTTCAGGAAAGGAGGTGGAATAAAAATGAGCTCCTAAATCTTAATCCCGGATTCTGGAAGATATATTCCTCAAACCATTGGACAAGAGGAGGTGGTGCTGGTCCTTCACGAGTCACTCTAATCGGTTCAGAAAGCCTATATATAGTCTTATATATATAAGTCTTAATATATAGTATTTCACAATACTTCATGGTATTCTAATTAAATAATTTTTTGGAATCTTAGATCTCTCAGAACCTGACACATTGTAATTCTGAGACTCCAGGAAAGTGGCAGTTCTGTAAAATGTTGGCGCTGGTAGTTTCACACCTAATTCACTTAACACACACACACACACACACACATACACACATTACCCACAGTGACAGAGGGACAGAGTGACATCAGATGTATGATACTTTTTTTAATTTTCTATCATCCATATAGTGTTGTATAGTCATGAAACTATGCATATTTCCTCAGAATGACTTGTCTTCTATGTGTACAATTTTTTTAAGTGTTTAGAAGCTGCACTTTAAAACAATAAAAGACATTTACTGGTTACTTTTTTACTGTTATTTCAAAAAATCACCACGACAAAACCATTCAAGCCATTCAAAATTCATCCGCACCTGTACTGTAAGATACATTCTTTAAACAGTGGTAAAAGAGGATGTGGTGCTGATCCTTCAAGAGTCACTCAAAACATATCTGTCCCTAAGCCTATAAAGAATTATTCTTAATATACAGTTCACAATACTTCAGCTTGATATTCTAATTAAGTGAGGGTCATTTTATCAGTAAAATACATAAAATTCATATTATTTTTCTTTGAAAGATTTCTATAAATGATTTAAATCATTATACTTGTTTCTACAATAATTATTTAAAAGTAATCCTATAGCTCCATCTGGTGGCCATTATTGGTACTAAGAATTGCAAGCTTGATTTATATGTTATGATAATTTTAATTTTATGCTGGCTCTTGAAAATGATAAAGCTATGAAACTTACTGTGCTTCCTTCAAATGATGACTTCTACGTATATAAAAAATTATGAAGAGTTGGAATTAAAAATGTTAAAGATATAGTAAAATAACTATTGTATTTTTTTTATGTTACTTTAATAAAGCGCTATGGCCACACCATTTAAGGTATCCTAAACCCTTTCGAAATTTAACATCTTCAGTATATGGTTTCATGTTAAAACAGTTTGGTGTGAACTACTTATGTCTTCTTAGAGGAGAATTAATTCATTTACAGGCTGATTTTATCATAAATCCACAGTAACATTTCTGAGTTCTGTATCAATCTGTGTTGTTGTTTGTTTATTTTTATTTTTCATAGGAAGATAACTGACCCTTTACTCTCCTTTTTAATAAATGTGCTTATAAACCAAGAACAAGCTATTTATAGCTGTATTTATAAACTGCTTACTACTGACTATTAATATTGGGACAAGGCTTTATGAAGCATGAACTGACTATTTACTAATGAGTGCAGTTATTATAAAGTGTTATCAATGCATTTGCTAATGTTAACAAATTAGACATTATTTTACAGTGTTATTAAATCCTTTCAATGATTTGTAAGTGTTTTGTAATGATTTTATTGACCTACAAGTATTTGTGAAAGTTCTGCTTGCATTACAGCTTAGTCTTGATCTGTGAGCTGAACAGATTTACTGTAACATCCATGAGATTATGTAAATTCAAATAAATATCATGTCACAGGATGTCAGAGGTCAGTATCAAATTAATTTGAAATTATTATTTGCAGCACAAATAAGGTTTTTTAGGATTTTTAAAAATCCCTAAAACTGTCAGAAAAGGATAAGGCCTAAGATGTCTATGTGAGTGGCTAAATTTTTTTTTTTTATAACTAAAATGCATAAACTATGAAATTATACAAAATGTATAAAAATGTACAACAGTTATTCTTTTCCAATGTTTTTTATTTTTTTATTTTTATTTTTTTATTTACATTTAAAAAAATTAGCCTACGCAATCATTCTAAACAGCTTGAATAAAACCTGTTAATATTTATTATAGACCACTATAACTGTGTATAATCTAACAAACGAGTTTATTATGAAAATAAAAGCGTGTACACCAGATAAATTGGAAGATAAAGAAATTGCTAACAATAGTATAATAGAGCATGTTTTAGGTTTTTAGGCGTTTAGATGCAGAAATGGACAAATCAAATGTAAAATAAAATGTAATTGATTTAATTAAATATAGATTAAGTCTTGTTAGAGCAAAATAATAAATAAATACCTACACACATTAAAAAAGCAGCCAAGATGAATGAGTTTAATTTTTTATATAGATTAAAATTGAAGACAGAAGCAGGTATATGCGGTCACTTAATATTAAAATCCAGTAGATCCACTTCAGACTTATTTCTCAACAGTTTATGTTCACGTGGCTGTTTTCGTTTATATTAGCCAAGCTATTATGTATTTTGAAATAATCTTGTCCGTGATGTGTTCGTTCTTACGACGAAAGGCAGAATCCTGCAGCTCGAGAGATATATGTTATTCTGCCAGTCGCGCTTTCAAGTAGTCTTGCACACTTAAACGGGTCACAAACACCTATATTTAGCTCGTGTTGTGTTATAATGGATGTATTGTGTGCATTTATGGCAATAATTTATTTTAAAAAGCTCTTAAACAAGAATAAATTCGTTAGTTTTGAACTTGTGACACTGTACGCGCTGATCGGAGACAGTGATTTCATATAGGCAGCCGCGAATATTTCATTTTCACACAAACAGTTCAAAAACATCTTAATTTAGCTCTTGGTGTGTTCTAATTGGTGAATTGTGTGATATCGCTGCAATACTTTATTTTTAATAGCTATAAAACAAGAATAAACTCGTGTTTTCTGAGCTCATCATTCCACACGCTCCTGCTCAGAGCGGTGATTCATCTCTCGTGTTTCTCACGTATCACTGACCACACATCAATTATTAAGCCCTGACCTAATAATAATCATATATGTTGGTTTAGCTTGTCAGTGTGAATTAAATCCAAGTATTTATTTGTATTTTAACCGATTTAAAAGTGAAACCATAAGACAGTCTCCTCCCTTTTTAAGTCCGGTAACTGCACCTGTAGGGGCGCATTTTCTCTCAGACAATGGAAGTCTAAGCACACACACTCAAACAGATGGACAGAGTGATATGAGATGTCTGACAGTTTTTTAATTTTCTGTTATTCATACAGTGTTGTAAAGTCATGAAACTATGCATATTTACTCAGAATAACTTTTTTTTCTGTATGAAAAAAGGTTTTGAAGTGTTTGGAATTTAAAAATGCAGGAAAATTAATAATTCCATCTTTACTGTCATTTAAAAAAATCACCACGACAAAACCATCCAAGCTATCCAAAATCCATTCACAATTTAAGTTCCTCAATGTTTTTTCAACATGTAGACAAAGTTTGGTGTGTATAGTGTTACTCTCCTCTGAGCAGTATGCATTAATTCACAGCTAAATGTAAAAAACAATCCACATTCAAATCAAAATAGCCGACTTCCTGTTGGTCGTAGCTGATGACTGTAAATTAGAAAGTTGTCCGTCTTGATAAGAAAAATTTTTGTACTGAGTTTGGTGTCTGTAGCTAAAACTAACCCCCCCACTTTTGACAAAAGGTGGCGCTATAGAGTGCCTCTTCCACGCCCTCTTATGAACTTTTGCCAGTGTCTAGCTGTCACTAATACTGATATGTGTTCTGAGTTTGATGAAATTCTAAGCATGTTATTTGCCTCAAAATCACCTGAGAAGTATTCCAGTTTGACATGTTGCCACGGCAACAATATTTTTAGATATCCAATTTCCCCCAGCAGATTCATATCGGCTGTGTTTTAACATTATTCTGATGAAGTTTGAAGCAAATCGAATAAAAATAAGATGCTGAATTCAAAGCATTTTGAAAATGACACACTTCCTGCTGCCAGTTGGTAGCGCTATAACTCTGACTCCTAATAGTCACATATATGTGATCGACATCATACAATGAATAATCTGATGAAGTTTGATTGAAATCAGGAAATGTATGTGGATGGTATTAGACACTTCCTGTTTCTCAATTCTCGCCATAATTTCAACGCCTCGCCACGAGCAAACCGTTCGAGATATCAAAAATCCCCTGGCAATTTTTCATCCCCAATGTCTTGATATCATGTTGACCGAGTTTGGTGGTAAACGAGTAAAAAACCTATGACAAGTATATCAAATTCCAGAGCATGCGCTTTTTACATAACTCTAAATAGCTGACTTCCTGTTGGGCGGAGCCTATGACATGCAATACGAAAATTGTTCGGCACAATGAGATCTATATGTGTACTGAGTTTCATATGAATATGTGCAAGTATGTGTGAGCTATACATCAACATTTATGACTGTGTTCCAGGGGGCGCCGTAGAGCCCCTGTGCCACGCCCGGGTCCCAGCCTCTGCAGGCTCCTAAAGGGCACAGATTCCAAAGTGTGTGCAAATTTTCAAGAGTTTTTGAGTATGTTAGGGACCCCAAAAGCCCCCACAACTTTGACCAAAAATATGAATAATAAACCCTAAATAGCCAACTTCCTGTTGGGCGGAGCCTATGACATGCAGTACGAAAGTTGTTTGGTTTAATGAGATCTACATGTGTACCGAGTTTCATGTGTCTACGTGCAAGTATGTATGATATATGGCCCTCAGTATTCCAGGGGGCGCTGTAGAGCCCTTGTGCCACGCCCGTGTATCAGTCTCTGCCCGACCCTAATGGCCGCAGGTTCCAATCTGTGTGCCAATTTTCAAGAGTTTTCGAGCATGTTAAGGACCCCAAAAGCCCCCGTAACGTTAGAAAAAAATAATAATAATAATAATAATAATAAAAAATAATCCTAAGGAAAACAATAGGGCTCTCGCCCTCCAGGCTTGAGCCCTAAATATAGCTGCAAGCAGCGATGGCGGGCTCAAGCCACCAATGCCATCGCCACCCCGGTTGCATCAGGTAAACTGTGCCCAGCGGGCACATGCATTCACAATATCCCTCTGGCAGTGAGGTTTTAAAGGATATGGCAGTTAAAGGGTTAATCCGAATCATCTAGACTTTAAAATCACATTCACAGAACAATAAATATATATATATAACTTTAGTAACACTTTACAATAAGATTTCATTTATAAACATTATGTTAACATGAACAATATTTATATAGCATTCATTCATATCAGTTAATATTCCAAACTTAAACATTAAAACATTGTTTTATTGTGATTTTTTTTCCAAGCACATTTTACCAATTCCAAACCATATCAATCTTAATAACTACCATTATTTTTTATTTAATCATTTATGAGTGCTATGCAATAGTCCAGGAAAGCTGGAAGAGAAAAACTCCTTATATTCATGTGCAGAATTATTAGGCATGTTTTCTTTTACAGATGAAATGCGCTAAAAAAGAGTTTTAACTCAAACTGTTTTGCTCAAAGTCGAAAATTATGAAATACCCATGAGAAATATAAAACACAAATGCAATACAGAAATGGATAAGTTAAGACTTGACCATTGTACAAAAATGCTGACTGGGTCATGAGGTCCGAAAAGAAGAAGAAGAAAAAAAAACAGGTCAAGAAGAACTGACAAAAATAATTGCAAAATAATTAGGAATTAATGTGAAGATTAATTTTTAGTCTATTCTGCAAGACAGACTTTCAGGAAAGGAGGTGGAATAAAATGAGCTCCTAAATCTTAATCCCGGATTCTGGAAGATATATTCCTCAAACCATCGAACAAGAGGAGGTGGTTCTGGTCCTTCACAAGTCACTCTAATCTGTTCATAAAGCATATATATAAAGTCTTAATATATAGTATTTCACAATACTTCATGGTATTCTAATTAAATAATTTTTTGGAATCTTTGATTTCTCAGAACCTGACACATTGTAATTCTGAGACTCCAGGAAAGTGTCAGTTCTGTAAAATGTTGGCGATGGAGACTAAATGCTCCCTGATAGTTTCACACCTAATTCACTTAACACACACACAAACACACACACACACACACACACACACAGTGACAGGGACAGAGTGACATCAGATGTATGATAGTTTTTTAATTTTCAATCATCCATATAGTGTTGTATAGTCATGAAACTATGCATATTTCCTCAGAATGACTTGTCTTCTATGTGTACATTTTTTTGAAGTGTTTAGAAGCTACACTTAAAAAAAATAAAATACATTTACTGGTTCCTTTTTTACTGTTATTTAAAAAAATCACCACGACAAAACCATTCAAGCTATACAAAATTCATCCACACCTGTTCTGTAAGATTAATTCTTTAAACAGTGGTAAAAGATGATGTGGTGCTAAACCTTCAAGAGTCACTCAAAACGTATCTGTCCATAAAGCCTATAAAGAATTATTCTTAATATACAGTTCACAATACTTCAGCTTGTTATTCTAATTAAGTGAGGGTCATTTTATCAGTAAAATACATAAAATTCATATTATTTTTCTTTGAAAGATTTCTATAAATGATTTAAATCATACTTGTTTCTACAATCATTATTTAAAAGTAATCCTATAGCTCCATCTGGTGGCCATTATTGGTACTAAGAATTGCAAGCTTGATTTATATGTTATGATAGTTTTAATTTTATGCTGGCTCTTGAAAATGATAAAGCTATGAAACTTACTGTACTTCCTTCAAATGAGGACTTCTACTTATATAAAAAATTATGAAGAGTTAGAATGAAAAATTTTAAAGATATAGTAAAATAACTATTGTATTTTTTATGTTACTTTAATAAATCTCTATGGCAACACCATTTAAGCTATCCAAAATTCATTCACACCTGTTCTGTAAGATTAATTCTTTAAACAGTGGTAAAAGAGGATGTGGTGCTGAACCTTCAAGAGTCACTTAAAACGTATCTGTCCATAAAGCCTATTAAGAATTATTCTTAATATACAGTTCACAATACTTCAGCTTGTTATTCTAATTAAGTGAGGGTCATTTTATCAGTAAAATTCCTAAAATACATATTATTTTATTTTATTTCTATAAATGATTTAAATTATACTCGTTTCTACAATAATTATTTAAAAGTAATCCTATAGCTCCCTCTGGTGACCATTATTGGTACTAAGAATTGCAAGCTTGATTTATAAGTTATGATAGTTTTAATTTTATGCTGGCTCTTGAAAATGATAAAGCTATGAAACTTACTGTGCTTCCTTCAAATGATGACTTCTACGTATATAAAAATTTATGAAGAGTTGGAATTAAAAATTTTAAAGATATAGTAAAATAACTATTGTATTTTTTTATGTTACTTTAATAAATCTCTATGGCCACACCATTTAAGGTATCCTAAACCCATTCGAAATTTAACATCTTCAGTATATGGCTTCATGTTAAAACAGTTTGGTGTGAACTACTTGTGTCTTCTTGGAGGAGAATTAATTGATTTACAGGCTGAGTTTATCATAAATCCACAATAACATTTCTGAGTTCTGTATCAATCTGTGTTGTTGTTTGTTTATTTTTATTTTTTTATTTTTTCATAGGAAGATAACTGACCCTTTACTCTCCTTTTTAACAAATGTGCTTTTAAACCAAGAACAAGCTATTTATAGCTGTATTTATAAACTGCTTACTACTGACTATTATATTGGGACAAGGCTTTATGAAGCATGAACTGCTATTTACTAATGAGTGCAGTTATTATAAAGTGTATCAATGCATTTGCTAATGTTAACAAATTAGACATTATTTTACAGTGTTATCAATCCCTTAAATGATTGTAAGTGTTTTGTAATGATTTTATTGACCTACAAGCATTTGTGAAAGTTCTGCTTGCATTAGAGCTTAGTCTTGATCTGTGAGCTGAACAGTTTTACTGTTACATCCATGAGAATGAGATTATGTAAATTCAAATAAATATATGTCAAGGATGTCAGAGGTTCAGTATCAAAATAATTAGAAATTATTATTTGCAGCCACAAATAAGGTTTTTAGGATTTTTAAAAATCCCTAAAACTGTCAGAAAAGGATAAGGCCTAAATTTTCTATGTGAGTGGCTAAATTTGTTTGTTTTTATAACTATAATGCATAAACTATGAATCTATACAAAATGTATAAAAAAGTACAAGTTATT
>NW_020529354.1:0-31750 GCF_003368295.1 Carassius auratus
TCAACACTGCCTTTTAGATGTCAGATAGATAGTCAATTAGATGTCATTTTAGATGTTTATGATTTTAGAAGGTATATAAACTGACATCTGAAAGGCGTCTGTCAGACGTTTGTAGATGGCAGATGCTTCAGATCAACAGTTCTTTAACAGACATCTTGCAGACGTAAGTGTGCTATCTGGGTAGTACCCTCCCCTGTCTACAACGTCACCTGCCTCGTCCCGATCGGCCTGACGGAAAGTACGGCATGGCTCGTAACGGTTGGTCGAAGAGCCACGTGCCTTATGTCACCGGAATCCTTGGCTCGAGCCGAACGAGACGCAGGTCTCAGATTGGCCCGTCGCTCTGACGAAATTTTCGGGGTATTTTGGATTTTGTCCGAAAACCTTCTTTTGCAACCTGGCGCCAGGTATTGGCCAGTCCCACCCAAATCAGCACAGAAAGCTTCTCTGGAGTCTGACTGTCAATAATCATCCAAAAAAAGAGGAATTTCCATTCACCTCTGATATTTCGGGTATTTTTTGGATTTTGTCGAAACCTTCTTTTTGCAACCTGGCGCCAGGTATTTGGCCCAGTCCCACCCAAATCAGCACAGAAAGCTTCTCTGGAGTCTGACTGTCAATAATCATCCAAAAAAAGAGGACATTTCCATTCACCTTGGCGAGGGGACCTCAAAACGTGCTAAGGTGGCGTGTCCGAGGTGGCTCGAATGGCTATAACTCCAGGAAGGAGTGAGATCCCTTCACCCAAATCGGCACACCTGTGCAGGGGCTCAGTCCGAGGCCAGGTGAAAAAGGGCGCAGGCGACAGGCCACTAGGTGTCGCTGTAAGCGACAACAAAATTAATACGAATCGAAAAAAAAGGACAACCAAACAACATGGAGACAGTTACAGCTAGGCTGCAGTCAGTCCAATCTATTTCAAAGTAAGGTCTGCGCTATGTTCGAACTAAACTACCCACCAGGGTCCGATTTTTCAAGAGCGTAAGTGACTTTGTTTCACAGGCGCACAACACATATCTCGCATGTGACAGAACTCCCCATTCTGAAACGAAAATAAATAAAAAACTGTAAAAACCTCTTCTGCTTTGTTTCACCAACAATTTCAGGGAGAGCGCGAACGCAGTCTCCCACTACCGTAAATTATGCAGTCGAGATTCCCGCATTTGGGGAATTCACAGGGGTCAGCATGGCCGGAGTGCAATGGACAAGCCTCGCCCTGGTTGAACCGCCTTCTGATCATGGTGTCTCCCCTGCCAGGTAAGTATGAAGGCCCAGGCGGTCAGCCAGAGGTGTGATTTGCATCTCTACCATCCTCACCAACGGTTAGCCCTCTGCCCCCCCTCCAGGAAAGGAAGGACGGGTGCCTTCCGTTACTGGCCTGGAAACTGCCAAGCTCATGGGCCGGTGCTTCCCAAAGCCAGTTTTAGATGACTCTCTTTAAACAAGCACACCTGATTCGATGCATCACCTCGTCCGTGAAAGACTTCAAGACCTCAGGTGGGTGCATCGTTAGTGGAAGAGTCCAAGACCCCAGGAGGACACATCAGGAAAAAAGTTTGCAATAAACCACAGCATCTGCAATGGCAGCTCTCATTCCTTGTTCTGCTATTCGACACAATAAATGGCAATCCCCAAAAAGGGAAAGCACACCGTTCCTGGAGACACTGCAATACCAGGCCGATGCATGGAGTGGACGGAGCAAGCCCCGGCTCCATCTCCGTGATCTAAAAATCCATTTAATATGTAGTCCCCGGATGGGGGACGTATCAGATATTAAACTGATAAGAACAGATTTTTTTTTTTTTTTTACCAATCCATTCATTACAACAGTCTGGAAAACATTACAACAAAATTACATTTCTTTCACCATTTCCTTATACGCACTGATAAGATAAAAAGGTTATACACCAAAAGAATAGAAAAAAACAGAACAAAACAACACCAAAAAAACCCAAAAGGCAACATAACATGAAATCCTTCTTCCCGTTACCCCACACCCACTCTTGGTAACCCTCCCCATATCCTCCTGGTTTCTTCCTCCCCATAACACTCTTTAAACATTTTTACCTCGGTTACTATTTTCCCAAGTAAGCGACAAAATAACCTTTCTGGAAACATACGAGTCAACTGCTTTTTCAAGCACGTTGTTCTCCACTCCCACAAAATGTATTTAGCTTCTGAAATTACCACCCACACCACTCTCCTGCGATCTTTTTCCAAATCCTTTAAACCCTCACCCTTCACTACTAGCTCTCTCTTAATAGAAGGCCCCCTCCAATCCTTCCACCACAACTTTACAGAACGCCAGAGAGCTGCAGCTCCCGGGCAAGACCACAAGCTGTGCTCAATTGTTTCCTCCTGTCCACAGCCCACTGGACACAACGGTGACCTTCCCTGCCCATGTCTGTACATACGCTCTCTTACAGGCAACCGGCCTAGAACTGTCAACCAGTTCAGATCCTTGCAGGCGCCCACCAAGTATGAGGGTTGCAAGATAGACCAATCCACCCCATCGTGCAGAGTAGCCTTCTCTGCCCCTTCAACCAACCCATCCCTTAGTCTGCAGTACAGTTTTCTATGGTCTAAAATCACTGACTGCTCTAAACACCAGGATTTTTGCACCACAAGATCCGCCACTTTCTGGTATTGTTCTGGCCTTTCCATTGACCAAGGCATCGTTCCATTCCATGGAATCATGGACCTTAATGGAAACCCCAACCAAAACCTGGCAAGGCACCCTGCCTTGTGCACTACAGTCTGGGGTACTAAACCTGCTGCAAAGGAGGAAAAAAGGGCCTCCATTTTTAAAGGTATGCAAGGCACACCTCTTCCCCCCTCTTTTAGGTGACGGTACATATGGGTTCTGGCTACCAACTCTGTACCATTCCTCCAGAGGAAGGATAAAACCAACCTCTCCAGTTTCCTACCATACCAAAAAGGAATTGGGAATATGTACGCCAGGTGGTTCAGGCTAGGGAGGAGATCAGCCTTCACCACCTCCAACCTACCCCAGAGTGACAGCCCCCTTGCATTCCACCTAGCTACCTTTGCCTGTACAACCTTAAACCTAGCCCCCCAATTTTCTTGTGCACTATTTCTCCTGAAAAATCGAATGCCCAGAATCTTCATCCCATCAGGACACAGGCTGTATCCACCTGGCACACTTGTTCTCCCTGCCCACTGTCCTACAAACATTGCAGAAGATTTACTCACATTTACCCGAGCTCCTGAAACCTCACAAAACCGCTGCAGGATCCTGTCTGCCACCACAAAATCCAGCTCCGAAGTCAGGAACAGTGTCATATCATCAGCATATGCTGCCACCTTTGCCCTTATCCCCCTACCACCAGGCAAATGCACACCCGTCAAGGACGGGGCCGCTCGTAGTGCCGCCACAAGGGGCTCCAGTGACAGAATGTAGAGCAGGGGGACAAGGGACACCCCTGCCTTACCCCTCCCTGCTGCTCGACTAACTCTGAGTAAAATCCATTCACCCCAACTCTACTCATCGCTCGGGTGTACAGCAACTTTACCCAGGCCCTGAAAACTGGACCAAACCTTAATCGCTCCAGGACTGACATTAGAAAGGCATGATTTACCCTATCAAATGCCTTCTCCTGGTCCAAACTTAAGATAGCTAAAGGTAGCTGCCGTTGTTCTGCCCAGCTGATGATGTCCCTCACCAAGGCTAAATTCAAACTACTTGACCTGCCTGGCACCCCACAAGTCTGATCCGGCTGAACCACTGTACCCACCACTCTTTTAAGCCTTTCAGTTATGACCTTTGCTAATACTTTATAATCTGTTGAGAGTAGAGTTATTGGCCTCCAATTTGCTAGGTCCTCCTTCTTCCCTTTCTTATAGAGGAGAGTCACAAGACCTGTCCTCATAGTAGCCGGCAGTTCTCCCTTATTCAGGCTCTCCTGATATACCTCGACCAGCTCTGCCCCTATCAAAGGCCAAAAGGCTCTATAAAACTCTACTGGAAGGCCATCATTTCCAGGAACCGTATCCTTTTTGAATGAGTACAAAGCTGACTCTACCTCCTGAAGAGTTAAAGATTTCTCCAACGCAGCACTCTCCTCTTCATCCAAAACATCTATCAACCCCTCCAGAAAACCCCTAGAAGCTGGATTTAAAGAACCCCTACTGCTAAAAAGCCCCCTGTAGAAACCAGCAGCTATCTGCAACATTCCCTCTACAGAGTATTCTACTCCCTCCCTTCCTTGTAGGCCCTCAATACAGCTGCGCTGCTGCTGTCTCCGTACTGTGGAAAAGAAATAACTAGTTGGTTTCTCGTCCAATAGACGTTTCTGGGTTCTTGACCACAACAGGAAGGTTTTAGCCTCCCCCCAGTAAAAGTCTTTTATGACTCCCTGTAGAAAACTGGCTCTGTTCCACCCTTCAGCAGTACTCAATGCTCCCTCAGACCACAAGGTTTGCAACTCCTCCGACCATTTGCGGACCTGAGCACGTTTGCGCTCTGCTTTTGCAATCCCCCAGCAACGGCAAAAGAGAGAAACTCTCTCCTTCACTCCCTTCCACCAAGCTGCTTGTGAATCAAACAGTCCCCTCAAGTTTTTCCAACCGGCTATCAACCTTTGAAGTACTTCGTAAAAAGTTCTATCTTTTAAATAGGAGGTATTGAATCTCCAGACTCCCCTGCCTCTCTTCAAACCCCCTACCTCTACCCCAACTCCTACCAAACAGTGATCTGTGCACCACATAGGCTGTTGGATGTAGTTTATGACCTTCATATGGTCAGGTAAAAAAAACGTAATCCAGGCGTGATGCCTCCTGCCTATTATTTCTCCATGTATAGGTTGGTTCTAAACCACCCGCTAACCTAAATGAATCCCGAAGAGAAAAATTTGTCACCAGCTGCGCTAAGTCCTTTCCAGAAGCATTGTCTAGTGACACATTGAAATCCCCCCCTAAAACCACCAACCGGTTGGTAAAGAGGACGGGAGCTAGGTCATCTAGAAAACCCTCCCTTTCTCCTAACTTACTCGGTGCATAAACATTCACAAACCGAAAAGCCACCCCCCTCCATCTGACATCCGCCACTATCATCCTCCCCGGCCTAATCACATTAGTGGATTCAATCACAAACTCCCCTGAGTAAAACAAAATCCCCACCCCATCCGCCCTCACATTACCCACTCCCCAAACTGAAGGCCCCAGCCCCCATCCCGCAGAAAATAATTGTACATCACTGTACCTTTGTAAATGGCACTCTTGCAAAAATAAAACATCAAAAGGTAACCTTTTTAAAGAAATAAAGACTGCAGTCCGTCGCTGTAGCATTTTGATCCCTCTTACATTCAAAGTAGCCACTCTTACACAACCCATTAAAATAATTGCTAATTAATATAACACAAAACAAAAATTTTCCTGAATAAAACCTTAGATACTCCCCTTCCTTCCTGATATCCCCTTTCCCCTCCCCTTTCTCTTTCTTGAGAGTACCTCAGCCCATTCCCCCACTTGTTTGTCTTCCTGCCCCTCATCCTCCCTCTCTTCTAAACCTGCCCTCCCAGGTTTTCCCAAGACCACATGGCCCTTTTCACAAATTCCCCCCTCTTTTGCTCCACATCCGTTTTCCCTTTCAGCCTCCACTTCCACCCTCCCAAGGATCTCCTCTTCTTGGACCACTTTCTCCCAGTCCTGAACAGGAGCTAGCTCCTGTAAAAGAGCTGAGCTTAAAAGTCCTACCCTACTACACTTGCGCTCCCTTTCCTGGCTCTCGGTGTCCTCAGTGAGCCGCCGTCGACGTTGTCCTTGTGCTACCACCATCGGTTCACTTGATACATCGTCCTGCTGAGGCGGATTCTCTCCTCCTACTGAAGCAGACTGCCCTTCCCTTAAGTCCATAGGCCTAGTTGTCAGATCTCTCTGAGACTCGAAGATCCCAGATAACACCTCTGTCACATCTATCTCTGACCATTCCTGGGATGGCGCCGATTGTCGCCCGCTGTCCTCATCTCTCACTTCCTCCCCGAAATTGCCCGGTACGTCACCCCTACCGCCTTTTGTTTCACTTGCCCCCTGATCTGCACTCGAAGGTCCTGCTTCCTGGCTCTCCATCTCTGCAGGTAAGCTTGTAAGCAGGGATTCAAGATCTGCCTGCAGGTCCTGACCTTCTCTAAAGAGGCTGGCAAAGGATTTCTTTCTGGTTGGACATGCACGGAACAGATGGTCCACCCCACCACATAGGCTGCATCTTTTAGGTTCAGGGCAAGCTGAGGCAATGTGGTCAGTTGACTCACAAAAGCGACAACGTTGGCCAGTACAGTCAGTCTTAATGTGACCTCGAGCCCCACATCTTCGGCAATACAGCGGCTGCCCCGGATAATGGAGGAAGCCTCGGTTGGACCCGATGAAAAAGGACCCCGGGGGGTGGATAAGGCCCCCAGGTGATGCTGGATCAGCCCTTAGCTTGATTAAGTATCTCCTCTTACCATTCCAGATGCCATACTGGTCCTTCAGTCGTTCCCCCCCTTTCACAGCCTCACAGTACCTTGCCAGAAAAGATAGAACATCTCCATCCTCTACAAAGGGGTTGTAAAGGTGGATCACCAATGGTAAATAATCCTGTGCAAAGGCCGGATGAAGATGCAGACCCCTCAGCAAATAGTGATCTTTTTTCTTTTCCCACTCCTCAAAAAAGGCAACACAGTCTCTCAGTTGAAAAAAGGTCAAGTCCATGAACCCAAAAGAGGAGAAATCCTGAAGACAAAAGATCAGGGACGCAGGAATTCCAAAAACTCCTCTTAACACCTCGACAACGACGAAATCCCGTCCAAACCTCTTCTTAATCTCCATTTCAGCTTCCTTCTTCACTTGAACTCTGACAGTATTTTTCAGCCGCACCATCGTGGTCGGCAACCGAATCTCTTCTCTTGAAGTGTCCATCTGGTAAGAACAGATACTACACTTGATCTTAGCCAAAAGGCCGAGAAGCGATGCTGCTAAGACGCAGCAGGGAGGAAGCCGGACACGGCGATGCCCATCTCGGCTTTGGTAAGTTTTGGGAGACCTAAAAACGCTGGGGGATGGTACCCTGATAGCACACATACATCTAGGAGACGTCTATTTGACATATGAATTTACATCTGCAAGATGTAGTTTTAAGGCTGTTTGCTCATCTGCAATACGTCTATTGGACGTCTCCTTTTAGCAGTGTTTGGAAGGTTACTTTGGAAATGTAATAGGTTACAGATTACAAGTTACCCTGTTTAAAATGTTATAGTAGTATAACTTTTTCAATTACTTTATTAATGTAACTAATTACTTTTGAATACTTTTAGATTACGTTTCTAAATTTGTGAAAATTAAATAATAATAAATAAAAACATATACATCAACTCAAATACAGTTATCTAATAAGCATGTGTCATTCCTGTATAATAAACTCCTGAAACATTGGTGTTTTTTTAAACTGCTGTCTCTTTGCATATGATATGATAGGTAAAATGCATGACGTGACACAGAGCAGTTCTAGAAATTATGTTTATGTGCTCATGTACTCCTATATTGAGGCGGCAGAGGCTGACAACACTGCAAGCTTCAGTAGGCCTATGTGTATTAAATGAAACTGCATGTTTTTGCCATTAATTTACAGGAAGGGCGGACTGGGAAAAAAAAATTCTGACTGCAAAATTCAAACTCATACAAACATTCATGCACAAAACTATTTTTTGTATGGACCTGACATAAAAAAGGTTTAAATCTTTAATTTGGGGACATGCAAAATAATTAAAAGTTCTCTCCTGAACTGCACCTTCACTTCCATTTTTCTCTTCAGTCTCTTTATTTTGCCCTGTTATCTATCTCTCTCATGACTTTAATACTCAAGATTGAACAAAACTATACTTTACAATACAATACTCTACAATACTACAATATCTTTATAGAAAAATCCTAATACTGTACACTAGTCATGTTTTTCCCTTACAAAAATTGACCATGCTTTTTATTGGCCTGTATAAAAGTACAATAACCTTGTTTTGTTTTTTGTTTTGCAAATGGATTTGTATTTATTTTTAAATAAATAAATTTGTAAAATAATGTTACATTTTTGGTTACCACAATTAAACAATAGTAACCATTTTCTCTGTATTTAAAGGTAAAATAATATAACGATAATTTTCGTAAGGGTTGTGTTGTTGTCTGTCGTAGCTTCCCCAAAAAATCTGATTATTTTTCAGCTAAATTACTACTGTAACATTACAACAGATAAAAATGATATAGTATTTTATATACTTTATATAGTCTTTTGAGTGATGACTGATGAATATCAGCAGACTGAACGTGCTGCTGCTTGATTAAATAAATAAAAAACAAAGACAAAAAAGCATTTTTACAGATGAAACTGACCTGAAACCCTGAACAGTAGTTCTGCTTCTCTGCTCCAGCTGTGCGTTTCCACAGTCCACTCTATTCTCTCTCTCTCTCGCATTGATTACTCTGAGTCTGATCCAAACCGTTTGCGGAGGCGCAGAGAGCGCGCGAGTCAAGACTAACAATTCATGATTTATTAGAGATTGAATTATCAAATGGCGGATTCGCAAATGATCGCTTTAGTACATTCGACAGGCAATTATACAATAATGATATTAAAATAGTGGGCCAAATCGGCTGCCAGGCCACCGGGAATTGTCCCGGTGTCCAGTCTGCGCCTGATTTCCAACACGCAGAATGTGCAAGTCATATATTGCATTCTTGGGGCTTAATATTCACAGACACTAGTCCATGTCATGTTTTGATTCAAGTGTACTGACCTACTTTTGATTTAGTCATCCAAAATGTGGCATATTCTGTCCGTGTTAGGCATTCCGTTTTTATGACTGAATTCTACGAATCAGACTGTGTTTCCGCATCCCGGAAATTATTAGGGCGTATGTCTCAGAATAGTCAGTGCAATTTGGGAAAGAAATCAGTGAAATCTGTATGTGGATGTGTGTAAATATTCAAATGTAATTGCCTTTGTAATCGTTAAAAATTTCATAAGTAACTTTAATTTAATTACTAATTTTTTCTTAGTAACTGTAACTAATTACAGTTACATTCATTTTGTAATTAAATTACGTAATGCTGTTACATGTAACTAGTTACTCCTCAACACTGCCTTTTAGATGTCAGATAGATGTCAATTAGATGTCTTTTAGATGTTTATGATTTAGAAGGTATATAAAACTGACATCTGAAAGGCGTCTGTCAGACGTTTGTAGATGGCAGATGCTTTCCAGATCAACAGTTCTTTAACAGACATCTTGCAGACGTAAGTGTGCTATCTGGGTAGTACCCTCCCCTGTCTACAACGTCACCTGGCCTCGTCCCGATCGGCCTGACGGAAAGTACGGCATGGCTCGTAACGGTTGGTCGAAGAGCCACGTGCCTTATGTCACCGGAATCCTTGGCTCGAGCCGAACGAGACGCAGGTCTCAGATTGGCCCGTCGCTCTGACGAAATTTTCGGGTATTTTGGATTTTGTCGAAAACCTTCTTTTGCAACCTGGCGCCAGGTATTTGGCCCAGTCCCACCCAAATCAGCACAGAAAGCTTCTCTGGAGTCTGACTGTCAATAATCATCCAAAAAAAGAGGACATTTCCATTCACCTTGGCGAGGGGACCTCAAAACGTGCTAAGGTGGCGTGTCCGAGGTGGCTCGAATGGCTATAACTCCAGGAAGGAGTGAGATCCCTTCACCCAAATTGGCACACCTGTGCAGGGGCTCAGTCCGAGGCCAGGTGAAAAAGGGCGCGGCGACAGGCCACTAGGTGGCGGCGTAAGCTGAAAAATAGGGAAAAAGTAATGTAAAAGGACAATCAAACAAAGATGAAAACACCTGCAACACTGCGGGATGGTAGTACCCTCCCCTTTCTGCAACGTCACCAGGCCTTGTCCCGATCGGCCTGACGGTGGAACTGCAGCGACGGAAAGTACGGCATCGCTCGTAACTCCCAAACGGTTGGTCGCAGAGCCACGTGCCTTATGTCATCGGAATCCTTGGCTCGAGCCGAACGAAACGCAGGTCTCAGATTGGCTCGTCGCTCTGACTAAATTTTCGGGTATTTTGGATTTTGTCGAAAACCTTCTTTTGCAACCTAGCGCCAGGTATTTGGCCCAGTCCCACCCAAATCAGCACAGAAAGCTTCTCTGGAGTCTGACTGTCAATAATCATCCAAAAAAAGAGGACATTTCCATTCACCTTGGCGAGGGGACCTCAAAACGTGCTAAGGTGGCGTGTCCGAGGTGGCTCGAATGGCTATAACTCCAGGAAGGAGTGAGATCCCTTCACCCAAATCGGCACACCTGTGCAGGGGCTCAGTCCGAGGCCAGGTGAAAAAGGGCGCGGCGACAGGCCACTAGGTGTCGCTGTAAGCGACAACAAAATTAATACGAATCGAAAAAAAGGACAACCAAACAACATGGAGACAGTTACAGCTAGGCTGCAGTCAGTCCAATCTACTTTCAAAGTAAGGTCTGCGCTATGTTCGAACTAAACTACCCACCAGGGTCCGATTTTTCAAGAGCGTAAGTGACTTTGTTTCACAGGCGCACAACACATATCTCGCATGTGACAGAACTCCCCATTCTGAAACGAAAATAAATAAAAAACTGTAAAAACCTCTTCTGCTTTGTTTCACCAACAATTTCAGGGGAGAGCGCGAACGCAGTCTCCCACTACCGTAAATTATGCAGTCGAGATTCCCGCATTTGGGGAATTCACAGGGGTCAGCATGGCCGGAGTGCAATGGACAAGCCTCGCCCTGGTTGAACCGCCTTCTTGATCATGGTGTCTCCCCTGCCAGGTAAGTATGAAGGCCCAGGCGGTCAGCCAGAGGTGTGATTTGCATCTCTACCATCCTCACCAACGGTTAGCCCTCTGCCCCCCCTCCAGGAAAGGAAGGACGGGTGCCTTCCGTTACTGGCCTGGAAACTGCCAAGCTCATGGGCCGGTGCTTCCCAAAGCCAGTTTTAGATGACTCTCTTTAAACAAGCACACCTGATTCGATGCATCACCTCGTCCGTGAAAGACTTCAAGACCTCAGGTGGGTGCATCGTTAGTGGAAGAGTCCAAGACCCCAGGAGGACACATCAGGAAAAAAGTTTGCAATAAACCACAGCATCTGCAATGGCAGCTCTCATTCCTTGTTCTGCTATTCGACACAATAAATGGCAATCCCCAAAAAGGGAAAGCACACCGTTCCTGGAGACACTGCAATACCAGGCCGATGCATGGAGTGGACGGAGCAAGCCCCGGCTCCATCTCCGTGATCTAAAAATCCATTTAATATGTAGTCCCCGGATGGGGGACGTATCAGATATTAAACTGATAAGAACAGATTTTTTTTTTTTTTTTTACCAATCCATTCATTACAACAGTCTGGAAAACATTACAACAAAAATTACATTTCTTTCACCATTTCCTTATACGCACTGATAAGATAAAAAGGTTATACACCAAAAGAATAGAAAAAAACAGAACAAAACAACACCAAAAAAACCCAAAAGGCAACATAACATGAAATCCTTCTTCCCGTTACCCCACACCCACTCTTGGTAACCCTCCCCATATCCTCCTGGTTTCTTCCTCCCCATAACACTCTTTAAACATTTTTACCTCGGTTACTATTTTCCCAAGTAAGCGACAAAATAACCTTTCTGGAAACATACGAGGCAACTGCTTTTTCAAGCACGTTGTTCTCCACTCCCACAAAATGTATTTAGCTTCTGAAATTACCACCCACACCACTCTCCTGCGATCTTTTTCCAAATCCTTTAAACCCTCACCCTTCACTACTAGCTCTCTCTTAATAGAAGGCCCCCTCCAATCCTTCCACCACAACTTTACAGAACGCCAGAGAGCTGCAGCTCCCGGGCAAGACCACAAGCTGTGCTCAATTGTTTCCTCCTGTCCACAGCCCACTGGACACAACGGTGACCTTCCCTGCCCATGTCTGTACATACGCTCTCTTACAGGCAACCGGCCTAGAACTGTCAACCAGTTCAGATCCTTGCAGGCGCCCACCAAGTATGAGGGTTGCAAGATAGACCAATCCACCCCATCGTGCAGAGTAGCCTTCTCTGCCCCTTCAACCAACCCATCCCTTAGTCTGCAGTACAGTTTTCTATGGTCTAAAATCACTGACTGCTCTAAACACCAGGATTTTTGCACCACAAGATCCGCCACTTTCTGGTATTGTTCTGGCCTTTCCATTGACCAAGGCATCGTTCCATTCCATGGAATCATGGACCTTAATGGAAACCCCAACCAAAACCTGGCAAGGCACCCTGCCTTGTGCACTACAGTCTGGGGTACTAAACCTGCTGCAAAGGAGGAAAAAAGGGCCTCCATTTTTAAAGGTATGCAAGGCACACCTCTTCCCCCCTCTTTTAGGTGACGGTACATATGGGTTCTGGCTACCAACTCTGTACCATTCCTCCAGAGGAAGGATAAAACCAACCTCTCCAGTTTCCTACCATACCAAAAAGGAATTGGGAATATGTACGCCAGGTGGTTCAGGCTAGGGAGGAGATCAGCCTTCACCACCTCCAACCTACCCCAGAGTGACAGCCCCCTTGCATTCCACCTAGCTACCTTTGCCTGTACAACCTTAAACCTAGCCCCCCAATTTTCTTGTGCACTATTTCTCCTGAAAAATCGAATGCCCAGAATCTTCATCCCATCAGGACACAGGCTGTATCCACCTGGCACACTTGTTCTCCCTGCCCACTGTCCTACAAACATTGCAGAAGATTTACTCACATTTACCCGAGCTCCTGAAACCTCACAAAACCGCTGCAGGATCCTGTCTGCCACCACAAAATCCAGCTCCGAAGTCAGGAACAGTGTCATATCATCAGCATATGCTGCCACCTTTGCCCTTATCCCCCTACCACCAGGCAAATGCACACCCGTCAAGGACGGGGCCGCTCGTAGTGCCGCCACAAGGGGCTCCAGTGACAGAATGTAGAGCAGGGGGGACAAGGGACACCCCTGCCTTACCCCTCCCTGCTGCTCGACTAACTCTGAGTAAAATCCATTCACCCCAACTCTACTCATCGCTCGGGTGTACAGCAACTTTACCCAGGCCCTGAAAACTGGACCAAACCTTAATCGCTCCAGGACTGACATTAGAAAGGCATGATTTACCCTATCAAATGCCTTCTCCTGGTCCAAACTTAAGATAGCTAAAGGTAGCTGCCGTTGTTCTGCCCAGCTGATGATGTCCCTCACCAAGGCTAAATTCAAACTACTTGACCTGCCTGGCACCCCACAAGTCTGATCCGGCTGAACCACTGTACCCACCACTCTTTTAAGCCTTTCAGTTATGACCTTTGCTAATACTTTATAATCTGTTGAGAGTAGAGTTATTGGCCTCCAATTTGCTAGGTCCTCCTTCTTCCCTTTCTTATAGAGGAGAGTCACAAGACCTGTCCTCATAGTAGCCGGCAGTTCTCCCTTATTCAGGCTCTCCTGATATACCTCGACCAGCTCTGCCCCTATCAAAGGCCAAAAGGCTCTATAAAACTCTACTGGAAGGCCATCATTTCCAGGAACCGTATCCTTTTTGAATGAGTACAAAGCTGACTCTACCTCCTGAAGAGTTAAAGATTTCTCCAACGCAGCACTCTCCTCTTCATCCAAAACATCTATCAACCCCTCCAGAAAACCCCTAGAAGCTGGATTTAAAGAACCCCTACTGCTAAAAAGCCCCCTGTAGAAACCAGCAGCTATCTGCAACATTCCCTCTACAGAGTATTCTACTCCCTCCCTTCCTTGTAGGCCCTCAATACAGCTGCGCTGCTGCTGTCTCCGTACTGTGGAAAAGAAATAACTAGTTGGTTTCTCGTCCAATAGACGTTTCTGGGTTCTTGACCACAACAGGAAGGTTTTAGCCTCCCCCCAGTAAAAGTCTTTTATGACTCCCTGTAGAAAACTGGCTCTGTTCCACCCTTCAGCAGTACTCAATGCTCCCTCAGACCACAAGGTTTGCAACTCCTCCGACCATTTGCGGACCTGAGCACGTTTGCGCTCTGCTTTTGCAATCCCCCAGCAACGGCAAAAGAGAGAAACTCTCTCCTTCACTCCCTCCCACCAAGCTGCTTGTGAATCAAACAGTCCCCTCAAGTTTTTCCAACCGGCTATCAACCTTTGAAGTACTTCGTAAAAAGTTCTATCTTTTAAATAGGAGGTATTGAATCTCCAGACTCCCCTGCCTCTCTTCAAACCCCCTACCTCTACCCCAACTCCTACCAAACAGTGATCTGTGCACCACATAGGCTGTTGGATGTAGTTTATGACCTTCATATGGTCAGGTAAAAAAAACGTAATCCAGGCGTGATGCCTCCTGCCTATTATTTCTCCATGTATAGGTTGGTTCTAAACCACCCGCTAACCTAAATGAATCCCGAAGAGAAAAATTTGTCACCAGCTGCGCTAAGTCCTTTCCAGAAGCATTGTCTAGTGACACATTGAAATCCCCCCTAAAACCACCAACCGGTTGGTAAAGAGGACGGGAGCTAGGTCATCTAGAAAACCCTCCCTTTCTCCTAACTTACTCGGTGCATAAACATTCACAAACCGAAAAGCCACCCCCCTCCATCTGACATCCGCCACTATCATCCTCCCCGGCCTAATCACATTAGTGGATTCAATCACAAACTCCCCTGAGTAAAACAAAATCCCCACCCCATCCGCCCTCACATTACCCACTCCCCAAACTGAAGGCCCCAGCCCCCATCCCGCAGAAAATAATTGTACATCACTGTACCTTTGTAAATGGCACTCTTGCAAAAATAAAACATCAAAAGGTAACCTTTTTAAAGAAATAAAGACTGCAGTCCGTCGCTGTAGCATTTTGATCCCTCTTACATTCAAAGTAGCCACTCTTACACAACCCATTAAAATAATTGCTAATTAATATAACACAAAACAAAAATTTTCCTGAATAAAACCTTAGATACTCCCCTTCCTTCCTGATATCCCCTTTCCCCTCCCCTTTCTCTTTCTTGAGAGTACCTCAGCCCATTCCCCCACTTGTTTGTCTTCCTGCCCCTCGTCCTCCCTCTCTTCTAAACCTGCCCTCCCAGGTTTTCCCAAGACCACATGGCCCTTTTCACAAATTCCCCCCTCTTTTGCTCCACATCCGTTTTCCCTTTCAGCCTCCACTTCCACCCTCCCAAGGATCTCCTCTTCTTGGACCACTTTCTCCCAGTCCTGAACAGGAGCTAGCTCCTGTAAAAGAGCTGAGCTTAAAAGTCCTACCCTACTACACTTGCGCTCCCTTTCCTGGCTCTCGGTGTCCTCAGTGAGCCGCCGTCGACGTTGTCCTTGTGCTACCACCATCGGTTCACTTGATACATCGTCCTGCTGAGGCGGATTCTCTCCTCCTACTGAAGCAGACTGCCCTTCCCTTAAGTCCATAGGCCTAGTTGTCAGATCTCTCTGAGACTCGAAGATCCCAGATAACACCTCTGTCACATCTATCTCTGACCATTCCTGGGATGGCGCCGATTGTCGCCCGCTGTCCTCATCTCTCACTTCCTCCCCGAAATTGCCCGGTACGTCACCCCTACCGCCTTTTGTTTCACTTGCCCCCTGATCTGCACTCGAAGGTCCTGCTTCCTGGCTCTCCATCTCTGCAGGTAAGCTTGTAAGCAGGGATTCAAGATCTGCCTGCAGGTCCTGACCTTCTCTAAAGAGGCTGGCAAAGGATTTCTTTCTGGTTGGACATGCACGGAACAGATGGTCCACCCCACCACATAGGCTGCATCTTTTAGGTTCAGGGCAAGCTGAGGCAATGTGGTCAGTTGACTCACAAAAGCGACAACGTTGGCCAGTACAGTCAGTCTTAATGTGACCTCGAGCCCCACATCTTCGGCAATACAGCGGCTGCCCCGGATAATGGAGGAAGCCTCGGTTGGACCCGATGAAAAAGGACCCCGGGGGGTGGATAAGGCCCCCAGGTGATGCTGGATCAGCCCTTAGCTTGACTAAGTATCTCCTCTTACCATTCCAGATGCCATACTGGTCCTTCAGTCGTTCCCCCCCTTTCACAGCCTCACAGTACCTTGCCAGAAAAGATAGAACATCTCCATCCTCTACAAAGGGGTTGTAAAGGTGGATCACCAATGGTAAATAATCCTGTGCAAAGGCCGGATGAAGATGCAGACCCCTCAGCAAATAGTGATCTTTTTTCTTTTCCCACTCCTCAAAAAAGGCAACACAGTCTCTCAGTTGAAAAAAGGTCAAGTCCATGAACCCAAAAGAGGAGAAATCCTGAAGACAAAAGATCAGGGACGCAGGAATTCCAAAAACTCCTCTTAACACCTCGACAACGACGAAATCCCGTCCAAACCTCTTCTTAATCTCCATTTCAGCTTCCTTCTTCACTTGAACTCTGACAGTATTTTTCAGCCGCACCATCGTGGTCGGCAACCGAATCTCTTCTCTTGAAGTGTCCATCTGGTAAGAACAGATACTACACTTGATCTTAGCCAAAAGGCCGAGAAGCGATGCTGCTAAGACGCAGCAGGGAGGAAGCCGGACACGGCGATGCCCATCTCGGCTTTGGTAAGTTTTGGGAGACCTAAAAACGCTGGGGGATGGTACCCTGATAGCACACATACATCTAGGAGACGTCTATTTGACATATGAATTTACATCTGCAAGATGTAGTTTTAAGGCTGTTTGCTCATCTGCAATACGTCTATTGGACGTCTCCTTTTAGCAGTGTTTGGAAGGTTACTTTGGAAATGTAATAGGTTACAGATTACAAGTTACCCTGTTTAAAATGTTATAGTAGTATAACTTTTTCAATTACTTTATTAATGTAACTAATTACTTTTGAATACTTTTAGATTACGTTTCTAAATTTGTGAAAATTAAATAATAATAAATAAAAACATATACATCAACTCAAATACAGTTATCTAATAAGCATGTGTCATTCCTGTATAATAAACTCCTGAAACATTGGTGTTTTTTTAAACTGCTGTCTCTTT
This sequence comes from Carassius auratus, assembly GCF_003368295.1. Classification (NCBI taxonomy): domain Eukaryota; kingdom Metazoa; phylum Chordata; class Actinopteri; order Cypriniformes; family Cyprinidae; genus Carassius; species Carassius auratus. The sequence continues at coordinate 17,016 of NW_020529354.1, forward strand.
GCATATGATATGATAGGTAAAATGCATGACGTGACACAGAGCAGTTCTAGAAATTATGTTTATGTGCTCATGTACTCCTATATTGAGGCAGCAGAGGCTGACAACACTGCAAGCTTCAGTAGGCCTATGTGTATTAAATGAAACTGCATGTTTTTGCCATTAATTTACAGGAAGGGCGGACTGGGAAAAAAAAATTCTGACTGCAAAATTCAAACTCATACAAACATTCATGCACAAAACTATTTTTTGTATGGACCTGACATAAAAAAGGTTTAAATCTTTAATTTGGGGACATGCAAAATAATTAAAAGTTCTCTCCTGAACTGCACCTTCACTTCCATTTTTCTCTTCAGTCTCTTTATTTTGCCCTGTTATCTATCTCTCTCATGACTTTAATACTCAAGATTGAACAAAACTATACTTTACAATACAATACTCTACAATACTACAATATCTTTATAGAAAAATCCTAATACTGTACACTAGTCATGTTTTTCCCTTACAAAAATTGACCATGCTTTTTATTGGCCTGTATAAAAGTACAATAACCTTGTTTTGTTTTTTGTTTTGCAAATGGATTTGTATTTATTTTTAAATAAATAAATTTGTAAAATAATGTTACATTTTTGGTTACCACAATTAAACAATAGTAACCATTTTCTCTGTATTTAAAGGTAAAATAATATAACGATAATTTTCGTAAGGGTTGTGTTGTTGTCTGTCGTAGCTTCCCCAAAAAATCTGATTATTTTTCAGCTAAATTACTACTGTAACATTACAACAGATAAAAATGATATAGTATTTTATATACTTTATATAGTCTTTTGAGTGATGACTGATGAATATCAGCAGACTGAACGTGCTGCTGCTTGATTAAATAAATAAAAAACAAAGACAAAAAAGCATTTTTACAGATGAAACTGACCTGAAACCCTGAACAGTAGTTCTGCTTCTCTGCTCCAGCTGTGCGTTTCCACAGTCCACTCTATTCTCTCTCTCTCTCGCATTGATTACTCTGAGTCTGATCCAAACCGTTTGCGGAGGCGCAGAGAGCGCGCGAGTCAAGACTAACAATTCATGATTTATTAGAGATTGAATTATCAAATGGCGGATTCGCAAATGATCGCTTTAGTACATTCGACAGGCAATTATACAATAATGATATTAAAATAGTGGGCCAAATCGGCTGCCAGGCCACCGGGAATTGTCCCGGTGTCCAGTCTGCGCCTGATTTCCAACACGCAGAATGTGCAAGTCATATATTGCATTCTTGGGGCTTAATATTCACAGACACTAGTCCATGTCATGTTTTGATTCAAGTGTACTGACCTACTTTTGATTTAGTCATCCAAAATGTGGCATATTCTGTCCGTGTTAGGCATTCCGTTTTTATGACTGAATTCTACGAATCAGACTGTGTTTCCGCATCCCGGAAATTATTAGGGCGTATGTCTCAGAATAGTCAGTGCAATTTGGGAAAGAAATCAGTGAAATCTGTATGTGGATGTGTGTAAATATTCAAATGTAATTGCCTTTGTAATCGTTAAAAATTTCATAAGTAACTTTAATTTAATTACTAATTTTTTCTTAGTAACTGTAACTAATTACAGTTACATTCATTTTGTAATTAAATTACGTAATGCTGTTACATGTAACTAGTTACTCCCCAACACTGCCTTTTAGATGTCAGATAGATGTCAATTAGATGTCTTTTAGATGTTTATGATTTAGAAGGTATATAAAACTGACATCTGAAAGGCGTCTGTCAGACGTTTGTAGATGGCAGATGCTTTCCAGATCAACAGTTCTTTAACAGACATCTTGCAGACGTAAGTGTGCTATCTGGGTAGTACCCTCCCCTGTCTACAACGTCACCGGGCCTCGTCCCGATCGGCCTGAGGGAAAGTACGGCATCGCTCGTAACTCCCAAACGGTTGGTCGAAGAGCCACGTGCCTTATGTCATCGGAATCCTTGGCTCGAGCCGAACGAAACGCAGGTCTCAGATTGGCTCGTCGCTCTGACTAAATTTTCGGGTATTTTGGATTTTGTCGAAAACCTTCTTTTGCAACCTAGCGCCAGGTATTTGGCCCAGTCCCACCCAAATCAGCACAGAAAGCTTCTCTGGAGTCTGACTGTCAATAATCATCCAAAAAAAGAGGACATTTCCATTCACCTTGGCGAGGGGACCTCAAAACGTGCTAAGGTGGCGTGTCCGAGGTGGCTCGAATGGCTATAACTCCAGGAAGGAGTGAGATCCCTTCACCCAAATCGGCACATCTGTGCAGAGGCTCAGTCCGAGGCCAGGTGAAAAAGGGCGCGGCGACAGGCCACTAGGTGTCGCTGTAAGCGACAACAAAATTAATACGAATCGAAAAAAAGGACAACCAAACAACATGGAGACAGTTACAGCTAGGCTGCAGTCAGTCCAATCTACTTTCAAAGTAAGGTCTGCGCTATGTTCGAACTAAACTACCCACCAGGGTCCGATTTTTCAAGAGCGTAAGTGACTTTGTTTCACAGGCGCAAAACACATATCTCGCATGTGACAGAACTCCCCATTCTGAAACGAAAATAAATAAAAAACTGTAAAAACCTCTTCTGCTTTGTTTCACCAACAATTTCAGGGGAGAGCGCGAACGCAGTCCCCCACTACCGTAAATTATGCAGTCGAGATTCCCGCATTTGGGGAATTCACAGGGGTCAGCATGGCCGGAGTGCAATGGACAAGCCTCGCCCTGGTTGAACCGCCTTCTTGATCATGGTGTCTCCCCTGCCAGGTAAGTATGAAGGCCCAGGCGGTCAGCCAGAGGTGTGATTTGCATCTCTACCATCCTCACCAACGGTTAGCCCTCCGCCCCCCCTCCAGGAAAGGAAGGACGGGTGCCTTCCGTTACTGGCCTGGAAACTGCCAAGCTCATGGGCCGGTGCTTCCCAAAGCCAGTTTTAGATGACTCTCTTTAAACAAGCACACCTGATTCGATGCATCACCTCGTCCGTGAAAGACTTCAAGACCTCAGGTGGGTGCATCGTTAGTGGAAGAGTCCAAGACCCCAGGAGGACACATCAGGAAAAAAGTTTGCAATAAACCACAGCATCTGCAATGGCAGCTCTCATTCCTTGTTCTGCTATTCGACACAATAAATGGCAATCCCCAAAAAGGGAAAGCACACCGTTCCTGGAGACACTGCAATACCAGGCCGATGCATGGAGTGGACGGAGCAAGCCCCGGCTCCATCTCCGTGATCTAAAAATCCATTTAATATGTAGTCCCCGGATGGGGGACGTATCAGATATTAAACTGATAAGAACAGATTTTTTCTTTCGAAAAAGTTTTATTGTCACCATTTACATTTTTTCCATTTGCATTTTTTCTTTTTCACACAACATTTTCTTTTTAATCACACATTAAAACAAGCAATATAATATATAATAAATACACATGGTAAAATGAAAGAAACAATCATTGTTAAAAAGCATTTGATTAAAACCACAGTGTTTTGCTTGTTTTTAAAAGTCCATTTTATTGAGGTGTGTTTAAAAGGTGCGGTCAGTTCCAAAAGTAAAATACAAATTTTAAAAAAAGCAAACAAGCCTCGTATATATATATATATATGTTAATTAAACCTCTTTCATGATAAAACAATAAAAAACACCAATTAAAAATCATCTATTGTGCAAGACCGGGGGTGAGTCCTTATCAAGTGGGTCATCACCCCACTCTCCAGAACAGGGACATGAGATGCTACTTTATGGACTCAGCGGAGATCCCCTCTCCTCCGGCCCGCTGGCCCGCTGTTCCCGTAGCCAGAGTGGTGAGGGTGCATCTACGGGCGGCCAGGGTCGTTGCCTGCCGGGACCCTCTCCGTGCGACCCCGGCCCCCCCGTCCGAATATCGTCGTCCGGTACCCCTGCAGCATTGATGTTACCTTTAGCTCGCATGCATGGAGGGTTACCGTAACGCGCTTCCCCACCAGCAGGTTTCTGGTGGCCCAGATGGCATCCTTGATGACGTTGAGGGTGAGCCAGAGCGAGGTAAATTTCTGTGCCGTCAAGTCCTTCAAGCCCCGGCCCACCCCAAGGATGGCGAGCTGGTACCCGAACTGGGCCCCACCCGCTGGTAGGCACGGGAAATACAGGGGGCCGGTCTTGGCCCACAGGTCCCGCGCAGTGCTGCACTCCCAGAGCAGGTGGTGGACGGTCTCCGGGGAATTGCAGCCGGACCGCGGGCAGATGGGGTTCTTGGCCATGCCTCTGGAGTGCATAACCGCCCTGACCGGGAGGATCTCATGAGCCACCATCCACGATAAGTCCTTGTGCCTGTTCTGGAGAGCGGGGTGAGCCGCGTTCCGCCAAACCTGTTTGGCCTCACTTGGTGTGAGGCCCGGAACTGGACTCACCGGTTCCCGGTCCTGCACAACAGAGATGAGAGACTTGTGTTGAGTTAAAATGGTGACATCTTCACTCTCTAAAAGGTATTTCTTTAAAAACTTTTTTATAAAACTGTACTCTTTGGGCAAGTTAAAAGACACTGGGGTTTTCAAGTCCACTGGTAAAATTTTCAGTGTTCGTAGGTAAGACCCCATCCAAAATCGCGCCATTGCAGCCGTCTTGTTTTCTTTGGATGGGGTCGTGGCATAACTAATGTGCAGGGCGGTGAAGCGGCTGCCTAAAAACAGGTGGGGGTCTGGGAGGCCTTTTCCACCGTTCTCCGGCCTTTTCTTGATGGTCTCCCTCTTCAGGCGCTCCCACTTGGACCCCCACAGGAAGTAAAACACCGCCCTCTCCAGTTTCCCCAGGAACCACCGAGGGGGGCTAAAAACAGAACAGACAAGTAAAATCAGAGGTAAAATCACAGATTTAAAAATTAAAACCTTGCCTTCCATCGTCATCTGTCTTAGTCCCCAAAACCCCAGTCTTTTCCTAACTTTCCCTAACAAGTCAGTCCAGTTTTCCCGTCCACCCCCGTCTTTATCAAATTTAACGCCTAAAATCTTAAAATCGTTGTCTTTAAAAACCAAATCAAGTCCTCCTGTGTCCACGTCTCCCCACGGCCCGAAGAGCTGGGCCTCGGACTTGTTTCTATTGAGTTTGGCGCCCGAGGCCCGACCGTACCAGTCAGTCAAGTCCAGTGCTCTTCGTATTGATAAAACGTCTGTGGCTAAAAGAGTTACGTCATCCATATATAAAACACAGGTCGCCGTCAGTCCCCCCGTCCCAGGAACGTCCAGTCCTTTGATCCATTTGTCCCTTCTCAAGATCTGTGCCAGTGGCTCGATGCAAGCCACATACAGAAGAGGAGATAAAGGACATCCCTGACGGACACCACTGTGTATGTTCACAGCTTTGGAAAGATGCCCATTTATTAGAATTTTGCTGACTATTCCCTTGTACAGCAGTCCCACCCAGGCTATAAACCTCTTTGGAAACCCCATTTTCTCCAGAACCTGGAAGAGGTACTCGTGCGAGACTCGATCAAATGCTTTTTCAAAATCTAAATTTAGGACTACTAGCCGAATATTTCTGTCTCTCGCGTAACAGATGGCGTCTCTAATCAGCACTAGGTTGTCTGTTATCTTTCTTCCGGGCACAGAACAAGCTTGATCCGGGTGAATCACGTCCTCTAAAACAGTTGACATGCGTGTTGCTAAAACTTTGCTAAAAAGTTTATAATCGAAATTTAAAAGTGTTATGGGTCTCCAGTTTTTTAAGTCAGTCCGGTCACCTTTTTTGTGAAGTAAATAAACTATCCCTATTCTAAAACTGTCTGGAAGTCTGTCGAGGGTCTCAAACTCTTTAAAAACTGTCAAAAGCTCTTGTCCTAAAATGTCCCAAAATGTTAGATAAAACTCCAGGGGAAGTCCATCCACTCCTGGGGACTTCCCCTTTTCAAAACCTCCAAGAGCTTTTTGGGTTTCTAAAATGTTCAAATCTTGGGCTAAAATCTCATTTTGACAGTCGACCCTTTTCTCAACAAAATTTAAAACTTCTTTTACGGTGTCTGAGTGTACCTTTTTAAAACTATATAAAGCCCCATAAAATTTTTCCACATCCTCTAAAATCTCTTTTGTTGTGTTAACCTCCCTATCCCCTGTTTTAACCCTGGTTAACCCCCCACCCCTTGTTATTATTTTCTTAAAAAAATATCTGGTACACTTTTCCCCTTCTTCAATTTCTCTCTCTTTGCTTCTTAAAAGGACCCCTTTACTTTCTATATTGGCTAAAACTGACATTTCCTTTTTTACATCCTGGATTTCATTGTTAAAATCAAAACCATTATTTAAAAGATTAAAATACCTTTGTAGTCTTTTTTGCAACCCCAACATGCATTTCTTTTCCCTACTCTTCTTTTCTTTCCCTATCTTTCTAAAAAACTGTCTCGTCCGGTCCTTTACCATCTCCCACCACTGTGCACGTGTATCATAAAAGTCTTGGAGGGTCTGCCATTGGCTGAACTGTTCCCTATATTCTAAAATTACATTCTTGTCTTCCAACAGGGAACAGTTCAGCTTCCACAGCCCTCCCCCTACCGTCACACCCATGGGCAGTGAAAGGGTGCAAGACAGCATCATGTGATCAGAGAAAAAAAGGGGGGTTAATGTAGCATCGGTTGGCGGGCAGTCCCTTGTAAACACGTAGTCGATTCGAGAGGCTTTGGTACCATCACCACTGAACCAGGTGAAGCCCTCCTCTCTTTGATGCAAAATTTTAAAACAGTCGACTAAATTAAAATCTCTGACTAAACCCTGCAATAAAACCGACGTTTTGTCCACTCTGAAATCCTCCCCTACCCTTTTCCTGTCTGTTTTAGATAAAACACAATTAAAATCCCCTGCTACCATTAGGGGAGCCCTACCTAGCATGTGGGGTTGCAAGTCTTCTAAAAGCTCATATCTTTCGTTCTTTTCCGTAAAACCATATACATTAAGAACATTAAAATCCCTGTCTAAAAAGGTCAGATTTACTAAAAGTGCCCGGCCTTGCCTCACCACAGTGCTGCCCTTCACCAAGATGTTAGGATTATTAATTAAAACCGCAACTCCGTCGTTTTTGTTAAAATTTGATCCGCTCCATATGGAGGCTCCTGCGGACCATAGCTCTTCCATTTTTGTGTACCTAGTTAAAAAGGGCAGAGAACACTCTTGTAATAAAAACAAATCTGACTTAAAAGATTTTAAAAGGGACAAAATACTCTGTGCTCTAATGGTGGACCTCACACTTCTGACATTGATAGTAGAGATGGTGAGGGCCATGAGCAGTAGGGTTAAAAAGGTATGAGGCATTTAAAACAGAAGACAATAAAAAGACTACAAAAATATGATTAAAATCATGTTACATCTTGTAGCATTTGTCTTTCCTTTTCCCCAGATGAGCTGAGGTCAGGAGGGCAAATGCCTGTCGCTTCAGAGGCCACAGAGGGAACCTCTTGTGGCTCCTTTGGCGATGATGCTGTTAGCTTAATGTGCAAAAAGGAAACCTCATTAGGGGACTCTAGGGGCCACATGCGCTCCAGATCTACCGAGTCGGAACTATCGAGCTTATATGCTGCCCTAGATTTTTTCTCCTCCGTTACAATCAGAGGAGACCCCGCAGGTCTTTTTTGCACCTGAGCATTAGGGAGTGAACACTCTGTCTCACTCCCGGTGGATTCTTCCACCCCATCCGAAACTGTTACCAGTGATTCTTCCTCACTTTCCTCTCCTTCCATTACCACTTCCTGTTCCGTTGCCTCCGCCCCTGTGGCGCCCCACTTCCTCCTTCCTGCCCAATCCCTGAGGCCGGCTGGGAATTTGAAATTCCCGCCAAAACCTCAGGGACCGCCTCCTCTCTCCTTTGTTCCTTCGTTTGTTGCCCATGTGGGGCGGCCATTTTTAGCTTGTTGGCAAAACTTTTAGGGCAGTCTCTGTAGAGATGGTTTGTTTCTCCACAAAGATTGCACCGTCTGCCATTGGTACAGTCATCAAAACTGTGACCAATTTCTCTACACTTCCCACAGATTAACTCTTGGCATGCTTCAGCTAGATGACCAAACCTTCCACACTTTCTGCAGAGTTTGGGCATTCCTTGATAATGTATGTAGCCTCTGTTCTCTCCGAGCACAATCATGGAAGGCAGATGTTTCAGGCCCTGGTAGCCCCCAGCGTCTTCCCATTGTTTAATGGGAATTCGCCAGGAGCATGTCCAAATGCCATCTTCATCTAACACTTTGACAGGCTGGCCTCGAACAGTGCAAAATCTACCCAACCAAACACAAATATCATCTCCAGTCACGGTTTCATTGAACATCCTGACAATCACAGTTTTAAGTGTGTTATCAGAAAGTTTCTCAACAGTGAACATGGAGAACTGGGCTTTAACTGATTCAAACCTTTGCCAAAAGTCATTAAGTAGGGAAGCGGTTTTAAAACTAACATCAAATCCTTTGTTCAAGGACAGAGTCATCAAACAATTCAGGTCATCACATTTAAAAGCTAGGGTCTTTTGGATCAGCTTCCTGGAAAAGTCCATACGGGACATTCCCAGGAGCTTCCCCTCACCCTGCCTGAATAAAAAACGCACGCTGTGGTGCCTCCGCACGCCGGCACGGGCAGCCGACATGATGGAGGCACCAACAGCCTAAAAACTTAAAACAACAATAAATACAACAATAAATAACAAAATAAATAATTAAAAGACCTCACCTTAAAACTTGTTGGAGCCCGAAGCAGCAGAGTTCAATATACCTCTCGAAGTTGTGTGACTCAAGATATGAAACGATCTCGAGTCAGGAAACCTCCAAGAGGCGATCGCAGTCTCAACCGTCCGACAAGATACTTGATCTTAGCCAAAAGGCCGAGAAGCGATCAAAACGTTCCAAAACGTTGCTTCACAAAGTCCTCAGCATCCATCTTCAATTCCACATGAACACTATTCCTCATCCGAACCATCTTGGCCGATGCTTTCACACGCTCTCCCGGCAAAGCTCCTGGAAGAGATACTACACTTGATCTTAGCCAAAAGGCCGAGAAGCGATGCTGCTAAGACGCAGCAGGGAGGAAGCCGGACACGGCGATGCCCATCTCGGCTTTGGTAAGTTTTGGGAGACCTAAAAACGCTGGGGGATGGTACCCTGATAGCACACATACATCTAGGAGACGTCTATTTGACATATGAATTTACATCTGCAAGATGTAGTTTTAAGGCTGTTTGCTCATCTGCAATACGTCTATTGGACGTCTCCTTTTAGCAGTGTTTGGAAGTTTACTTTGGAAATGTAATAGGTTACAGATTACAAGTTACCCTGTTTAAAATGTTATAGTAGTATAACTTTTTCAATTACTTTATTAATGTAACTAATTACTTTTGAATACTTTAGATTACGTTTCTAAATTTGTGAAAATTAAATAATAATAAATAAAAACATATACATCAACTCAAATACAGTTATCTAATAAGCATGTGTCATTCCTGTATAATAAACTCCTGAAACATTGGTGTTTTTTTAAACTGCTGTCTCTTTGCATATGATATGATAGGTAAAATGCATGACGTGACACAGAGCAGTTCTAGAAATTATGTTTATGTGCTCATGTACTCCTATATTGAGGCGGCAGAGGCTGACAACACTGCAAGCTTCAGTAGGCCTATGTGTATTAAATGAAACTGCATGTTTTTGCCATTAATTTACAGGAAGGGCGGACTGGGAAAAAAAAATTCTGACTGCAAAATTCAAACTCATACAAACATTCATGCACAAAACTATTTTTTGTATGGACCTGACATAAAAAAGGTTTAAATCTTTAATTTGGGGACATGCAAAATAATTAAAAGTTCTCTCCTGAACTGCACCTTCACTTCCATTTTTCTCTTCAGTCTCTTTATTTTGCCCTGTTATCTATCTCTCTCATGACTTTAATACTCAAGATTGAACAAAACTATACTTTACAATACAATACTCTACAATACTACAATATCTTTATAGAAAAATCCTAATACTGTACACTAGTCATGTTTTTCCCTTACAAAAATTGACCATGCTTTTTATTGGCCTGTATAAAAGTACAATAACCTTGTTTTGTTTTTTGTTTTGCAAATGGATTTGTATTTATTTTTAAATAAATAAATTTGTAAAATAATGTTACATTTTTGGTTACCACAATTAAACAATAGTAACCATTTTCTCTGTATTTAAAGGTAAAATAATATAACGATAATTTTCGTAAGGGTTGTGTTGTTGTCTGTCGTAGCTTCCCCAAAAAATCTGATTATTTTTCAGCTAAATTACTACTGTAACATTACAACAGATAAAAATGATATAGTATTTTATATACTTTATATAGTCTTTTGAGTGATGACTGATGAATATCAGCAGACTGAACGTGCTGCTGCTTGATTAAATAAATAAAAAACAAAGACAAAAAAGCATTTTTACAGATGAAACTGACCTGAAACCCTGAACAGTAGTTCTGCTTCTCTGCTCCAGCTGTGCGTTTCCACAGTCCACTCTATTCCCTCTCTCTCTCGCATTGATTACTCTGAGTCTGATCCAAACCGTTTACGGAGGCGCAGAGAGCGCGCGAGTCAAGACTAACAATTCATGATTTATTAGAGATTGAATTATCAAATGGCGGATTCGCAAATGATCGCTTTAGTACATTCGACAGGCAATTATACAATAATGATATTAAAATAGTGGGCCAAATCGGCTGCCAGGCCACCGGGAATTGTCCCGGTGTCCAGTCTGCGCCTGATTTCCAACACGCAGAATGTGCAAGTCATATATTGCATTCTTGGGGCTTAATATTCACAGACACTAGTCCATGTCATGTTTTGATTCAAGTGTACTGACCTACTTTTGATTTAGTCATCCAAAATGTGGCATATTCTGTCCGTGTTAGGCATTCCGTTTTTATGACTGAATTCTACGAATCAGACTGTGTTTCCGCATCCCGGAAATTATTAGGGCGTATGTCTCAGAATAGTCAGTGCAATTTGGGAAAGAAATCAGTGAAATCTGTATGTGGATGTGTGTAAATATTCAAATGTAATTGCCTTTGTAATCGTTAAAAATTTCATAAGTAACTTTAATTTAATTACTAATTTTTTCTTAGTAACTGTAACTAATTACAGTTACATTCATTTTGTAATTAAATTACGTAATGCTGTTACATGTAACTAGTTACTCCCCAACACTGCCTTTTAGATGTCAGATAGATGTCAATTAGATGTCTTTTAGATGTTTATGATTTAGAAGGTATATAAAACTGACATCTGAAAGGCGTCTGTCAGACGTTTGTAGATGGCAGATGCTTTCCAGATCAACAGTTTGCATGGAGGGTTACCGTAACGCGCTTCCCCACCAGCAGGTTTCTGGTGGCCCAGATGGCATCCTTGATGACGTTGAGGGTGAACCAGAGCGAGGTAAATTTCTGTGCCGTCAAGTCCTTCAAGCCCCGGCCCACCCCAAGGATGGCGAGCTGGTACCCGAACTGGGCCCCACCCGCTGGTAGGCACGGGAAATACAGGGGGCCGGTCTTGGCCCACAGGTCCCGCGCAGTGCTGCACTCCCAGAGCAGGTGGTGGACGGTCTCCGGGGAATTGCAGCCGGACCGCGGGCAGATGGGGTTCTTGGCCATGCCTCTGGAGTGCATAACCGCCCTGACCGGGAGGATCTCATGAGCCACCATCCACGATAAGTCCTTGTGCCTGTTCTGGAGAGCGGGGTGAGCCGCGTTCCGCCAAACCTGTTTGGCCTCACTTGGTGTGAGGCCCGGAACTGGACTCACCGGTTCCCGGTCCTGCACAACAGAGATGAGAGACTTGTGTTGAGTTAAAATGGTGACATCTTCACTCTCTAAAAGGTATTTCTTTAAAAACTTTTTTATAAAACTGTACTCTTTGGGCAAGTTAAAAGACACTGGGGTTTTCAAGTCCACTGGTAAAATTTTCAGTGTTCGTAGGTAAGACCCCATCCAAAATCGCGCCATTGCAGCCGTCTTGTTTTCTTTGGATGGGGTCGTGGCATAACTAATGTGCAGGGCGGTGAAGCGGCTGCCTAAAAACAGGTGGGGGTCTGGGAGGCCTTTTCCACCGTTCTCCGGCCTTTTCTTGATGGTCTCCCTCTTCAGGCGCTCCCACTTGGACCCCCACAGGAAGTAAAACACCGCCCTCTCCAGTTTCCCCAGGAACCACCGAGGGGGGCTAAAAACAGAACAGACAAGTAAAATCAGAGGTAAAATCACAGATTTAAAAATTAAAACCTTGCCTTCCATCGTCATCTGTCTTAGTCCCCAAAACCCCAGTCTTTTCCTAACTTTCCCTAACAAGTCAGTCCAGTTTTCCCGTCCACCCCCGTCTTTATCAAATTTAACGCCTAAAATCTTAAAATCGTTGTCTTTAAAAACCAAATCAAGTCCTCCTGTGTCCACGTCTCCCCACGGCCCGAAGAGCTGGGCCTCGGACTTGTTTCTATTGAGTTTGGCGCCCGAGGCCCGACCGTACCAGTCAGTCAAGTCCAGTGCTCTTCGTATTGATAAAACGTCTGTGGCTAAAAGAGTTACGTCGTCCATATATAAAACACAGGTCGCCGTCAGTCCCCCCGTCCCAGGAACGTCCAGTCCTTTGATCCATTTGTCCCTTCTCAAGATCTGTGCCAGTGGCTCGATGCAAGCCACATACAGAAGAGGAGATAAAGGACATCCCTGACGGACACCACTGTGTATGTTCACAGCTTTGGAAAGATGCCCATTTATTAGAATTTTGCTGACTATTCCCTTGTACAGCAGTCCCACCCAGGCTATAAACCTCTTTGGAAACCCCATTTTCTCCAGAACCTGGAAGAGGTACTCGTGCGAGACTCGATCAAATGCTTTTTCAAAATCTAAATTTAGGACTACTAGCCGAATATTTCTGTCTCTCGCGTAACAGATGGCGTCTCTAATCAGCACTAGGTTGTCTGTTATCTTTCTTCCGGGCACAGAACAAGCTTGATCCGGGTGAATCACGTCCTCTAAAACAGTTGACATGCGTGTTGCTAAAACTTTGCTAAAAAGTTTATAATCGAAATTTAAAAGTGTTATGGGTCTCCAGTTTTTTAAGTCAGTCCGGTCACCTTTTTTGTGAAGTAAATAAACTATCCCTATTCTAAAACTGTCTGGAAGTCTGTCGAGGGTCTCAAACTCTTTAAAAACTGTCAAAAGCTCTTGTCCTAAAATGTCCCAAAATGTTAGATAAAACTCCAGGGGAAGTCCATCCACTCCTGGGGACTTCCCCTTTTCAAAACCTCCAAGAGCTTTTTGGGTTTCTAAAATGTTCAAATCTTGGGCTAAAATCTCATTTTGACAGTCGACCCTTTTCTCAACAAAATTTAAAACTTCTTTTACGGTGTCTGAGTGTACCTTTTTAAAACTATATAAAGCCCCATAAAATTTTTCCACATCCTCTAAAATCTCTTTTGTTGTGTTAACCTCCCTATCCCCTGTTTTAACCCTGGTTAACCCCCCACCCCTTGTTATTATTTTCTTAAAAAAATATCTGGTACACTTTTCCCCTTCTTCAATTTCTCTCTCTTTGCTTCTTAAAAGGACCCCTTTACTTTCTATATTGGCTAAAACTGACATTTCCTTTTTTACATCCTGGATTTCATTGTTAAAATCAAAACCATTATTTAAAAGATTAAAATACCTTTGTAGTCTTTTTTGCAACCCAACATGCATTTCTTTTTCCCTACTCTTCTTTTCTTTCCCTATCTTTCTAAAAAACTGTCTCGTCCGGTCCTTTACCATCTCCCACCACTGTGCACGTGTATCATAAAAGTCTTGGAGGGTCTGCCATTGGCTGAACTGTTCCCTATATTCTAAATTACATTCTTGTCTTCCAACAGGGAACAGTTTCAGCTTCCACAGCCCTCCCCCTACCGTCACACCCATGGGCAGTGAAAGGGTGCAAGACAGCATCATGTGATCAGAGAAAAAAAGGGGGGTTAATGTAGCATCGGTTGGCGGGCAGTCCCTTGTAAACACGTAGTCGATTCGAGAGGCTTTGGTACCATCACCACTGAACCAGGTGAAGCCCTCCTCTCTTTGATGCAAAATTTTAAAACAGTCGACTAAATTAAAATCTCTGACTAAACCCTGCCAATAAAACCGACGTTTTGTCCACTCTGAAATCCTCCCCTACTTTTCCTGTCTGTTTTAGATAAAACACAATAAAATCCCCTGCTACATTAGGGGAGCCCTACCTAGCATGTGGGGTTGCAAAGTCTTCTAAAAGCTCATATCTTTCCGTTCTTTTCCGTAAAACCAATATACATTAAAGAACATTTAAATCCCTGTCTAAAAAAGGTTCAGATTTACTAAAGTGCCCGGCCCTGCTCACCACAAGTGCTGCCCTTCACCAAGATGTTAGGATTATTAATTAAAACCGCAACTCCGTCGTTTTTGATAAAATTGATCCGCTTCCACTATGGAGGCTCCTGCGGACCATAGCTCTTCCATTTTTGTGTACCTAGTTAAAAGGGCAGAGAACACTCTTGTAATAAAAACAAATCTGACTTAAAAGATTTTAAAAAGGACAAAATACTCTGTGCTCTAATGGTGGACCTCACACTTCTGACATTGATAGTAGAGATGGTGAGGGCCATGAGCAGTAGGGTTAAAAAGGTATGAGGCATTTAAAACAGAAGACAAGAAAAAGACTACAAAAATATGATTAAAATCATGTTACATCTTGTAGCATTTGTCTTTCTTTTCCCCAGATG
>NW_020529355.1:0-36093 GCF_003368295.1 Carassius auratus
CAAGCAGCAATCACGGGCCAAGCATTCCAGCGGCAACATCAGGAGCTAAGCATATGTAGCATCAGACCAAATGCAACAATGAATAATGAAATTAATAATTTGCTGATGTAATTATTGAATGGCTGAAAATCGTTAATAAAAGTTCCACAGCGAGGAGCTAAGCATGGCATGGAGCATCAGACCAAAATGCAACGAGTAAGAAAAGCAATTATTGGAAGAGTGTAATTGAAACAGCCAGTAAAACTCCAGTAAAATGATGCATTATCATTTTTGGAAAATAGGTGGCGCTGTAATCAAATCGCTTTGTTGTGTTCTGTGGGAGGTGACAATGTTGTGGGCAATTTCTTTCAAAATACTTACAGACCTTTAGGGCAATGAGTCGAACATGCCCACCGAGTTTCGTTCCGATCGACTTCCATTAACCTTGTCAAATAGGTGCTTAAAGTTTGTTTGGCCAATGGCGGCCATGTTTTTTAAGATAAGTGAAATTCCTCATAGAGCACTTGTGCCACATTGGGCCATATCAATTTTCAAGTTGATTGATCAACGGTTGCTTAGTTATAGCCATTTGATTTTTTTTCATCCTGTAGCGCCACCAAGTGGCAGATATGGAAAAAAAATAATAATTTGACTAAAGTTTTTGTTCATGCATATGAGTTCTGAGTTTGGTGAAGATATCTCATTTTGTTCCCGAGTTTATAGCCTTTTTCGTAAAATTGGTCCACGAATTTGAATGTTTCGGGTCACCTGGTTTTTTGTTCAGTCTTGATCAAACCACTGCAATAATATTCCTCTGGACTCTCTAGATCAATAATTTTCAAAAATATGTTGCATTTTGTCCTTTGGTTAGCTATAAGAGGTCATTTAGGAAAGGGCCGTGGCCACATGTAACCTAAAGCCTATAAAACTGAAACAAAAACTCAAAAACTTTATGAAAACTTGGTTATAACATGTGAAAGATGACCCACCAAGCATGCAAAGTTTCATTAAGATCAGAAAATAGCTGGTGCTATAACAGTTAAAATGGCCTAAAAAAACAAAAGATTTCTGTTGTGAATGGCATTGAACTGCAAAAAAAAAAGGGGGTAATATAATCACACATGCATTTAGATCTGTATTTTTTCTAAACAATCATGCAAAATTTAACAGAGATTAGGTAAAAAAGAACACTGTAATATTTATAAAGCTTCAAAACCCAGTGTTGAATAAAAAATTGCAATTATAACCACTAGATGTCACCGGAAGACCACTAATGAGCTCACTAAAGACTAAAACATTACAGTTTATGGGCTTGTTGAGGGATTCATCTAGAAAAAATGTATATTACTATTATTTAATATTACTGTTCAAGCATTTCAGATCACATTGAGTCAAAGTTTACCAATTTATTCATACAGATATATCTAATGTTTATAATTATGCCAGATTATGATTGCAATGAAACCTGAAAAAGGACATAGAAGCCCATAAAAACAGAAGACTTGCAATAGGTTTTATCACCCATCATTTATTTTAATTATCTATATATATAACAAAAGTGTGCATCTGTGTGTGGGTTTAAGCATGCTTATTGAGTATTAATATACTAGTTTAAACATTTCATGTTGGTGTGTGTGTCTGTAATTCTGTTCTATTCTTTTACTGTCAGACCATATCTAGGTTATTTAAAATCAGTGCAGTACTATTATCTAGACTGTGAAATTATACATAAATTGCGTATGCTTCTTTGGAATGAAATTAAGACAACATATAACAGTTATAAAGGTTAAAGAGACAGTGTTGTATGATAAATTGCATTTACGACCACTAGATGTCACTGGAAGACCACTAATGGGCTTTGCAGAGATATAGCCTCAGACTCATTTTGTGAAGATGCCTGACATCTGAAGCAGCGCTGTACAAAAACGGTTTCGTCTATTGACACGAAATCCATAACTTTTTGTCAGCACGGTCTGAAGATGATCTGATTCAATTTTGGTGAAAATCAGACAAACGGTTGAGGATGAGTTTAAAAAAAAAGGTTTTCAACATGAATCAAAATGGCGGACAGGAAGTTTTGCTTAATATGACATAATTGGTATGTATGTTGTCGGCATGTCCCAAGGAACATTTTGAGACATGTTTCATGATAATAGGCTAATGCAATCAAAAGTTATTTGCATTATTGGAAATGTAATAATTAGCGGTTATTGATTGGTTTATTACTCTTGACCAATAGGTGGCGCTGTGACCAAAATGATGTGGCGTGGTCAATGTGATGTGACAATGTCACATATTAAGTTTTGTGTAAATATCTCCAACCTTTGCAGAGATACAGCCTCAGATGCAGTTTGGCATCTTTCCAGCAAATTCGTTGGTACGCTAATTGAAAACGGTTACGTGTATCGACACAAATTCCATAACTTTTTGCCAGCATGGTCTGAAGATGATCCAAATCAAATTTGGTGAAAATCTGAGCAACGGTCTAGGAGGAGTTCGAAAAAGTAGGTTTTCAACATGAATCAAAATGGCGGACAGGAAATTTTGCCAAAATTGACAAATGGGGTATCGGTGTTCTCGGCATGACCCAAGGAATCTATCAACATCAGCTTTGTTACAATAGGCTAATGTATGCAAAAGTTATTAGCATTTTTCGAAAAAAACGTTATAACTATTGACCACAAGTGGCGCTGCCCCCAATTTTTTTGTGTACATTCAGGGCATGGAGCCGGACATTTTTGTAATTATTTGCGAAACGATACGGAACTTCATTCTTAAGATACAGCAATTTACAACTAAATCCAAAATGGCCGACGCCCAAAATGGCCGAATTGGGAAAATTCGGTATCATTCGACTCGGAATGATGCACTGAATCTAAAGACACCACTTTTGTGATTTTTGGCAAAACCGTTCAGAAGTTATGAGCAAAAACATGCATTTTTCATATCTCCTGACCACTAGGGGGCACAGCGCCGAAACACTGCAGGTAGTCCCAGGGAATGGTTGTTATAAGACCCACCAAGATTGGTCTCAATAGGCCAAACCGTTGCGGAGATATATCCTCACATTCACGTTTGGGTGCTTTTCGAAGAATTCGTTCATGAGCTATTCGGAAACGGTTTGAGAAATCTACTTGAATTCCATAACTTTTTGCCAGCATGGTCTGAAGATTATCTGATTCAATTTTCGTGACAATCGGTGCAACGGCCTAGGACGAGTTCGAAAAAGTAGGTTTTACGAACAATTGACGATAGCGAAAAAACTAAGCCTTGCGATTTTTGAATTTCGGTGTCCATTCGACTCGGCATGAGCCAAGGAATCAGAGGAAAAAAGAATTTTCATTTTGTGGCTTACGGTTCAAGAGTTATTAGCATCAAGTTTTTGAAAGTTTAGACAATTGGTGGCGCTAGAGAGTTTGAGTTAGAGACTTCAAATTTGCTACGGTTAATGTTCAGACAGTCCTCTATTAGTGTGCCAAATTATACAACTTTCCCGCAATCGGTTCTATGGGCTACCATAGACTTGGGGTGGAAGAAGAGGAAGAATAATAAATATAGCTGCAAGCAGCAATTACGGGGCCAAGCACTCCAACGGCAAATGTAGTAGCTAAGCATCGCATAAAGCATCACACCAAATACATTAATGAGCAATAACAGCAATTTTGGAATTATTGTATTTGAAATGGCAAAAAAAAAAAAAAAAACACCAATACCACCTCTAGTAGCATGATTACTTGGTTTATCAAGCTTGACCAATAGGTGACACTGTTATAAAATCAATTTGGTGTACTCTGTGTGTCTTTTCAATGACACACACAAAGTTTGGTGTCAATATGCCAAAGCATTCCAGGGATACAGCCTCAAGTGTCATTTTCTCATTGTGCCTCAAATTCGTCGATGTGGTATGCGAAAACGGTTTTGTCTATCGACTCAAAATCCATAACTTTGAATCAGTATAGCCTGAAGATCATTTGATTCGAATTTGGTGAAAATCGGACATACGGTTGATCAGGAGTTCGAAAAAGTATGTTTTCAACATAAATCAAAATGGCGGACCGGAAGTTCAGCTTACCGTGGTATATTTGGTATCTATGTTATCGGCATAAGCCAGGGAATATTTTGAGCCCAGTTTCCTTCAAATAGGCTAATGCATTAACAAGTTATTAGCATTTTAAAAAGTGTAATTACTCATGGTTAATGAATGGTTTATTACTCTTGACCAATAGGTGGCGCTGTTACCAAATTTATGTGGCATGGTCAGTGTGAGGTGGCGATGACACATACAAAGTTTGGTGCAAATATGTCAAAGTGTTGCAGAGATACAGCCTCAAATGCATTTTGGCACCCTTCCAGCAAATTCGTTGATGCGCTAAATGAGAACCGTTACGTATATCGACACAAAATCCATAACTTTTTGCCAGCATGGTCTGAAGATGATGCACGTCAAATTTGGTGAAAATTGGGCTAACGGTCTAGGAGGAGTTCGAAAAAGTAGGTTTTCAACATTAAGCAAAATGGCGGACAGGAAGTAAGGCCAATTTTCACATTATTGGTATCAATACTCTCGGCATGACCCACAGAATATAGCGAGACCATTT
Source organism: Carassius auratus (assembly GCF_003368295.1). Lineage (NCBI taxonomy): Eukaryota > Metazoa > Chordata > Actinopteri > Cypriniformes > Cyprinidae > Carassius > Carassius auratus. Next base: position 4,578 of record NW_020529355.1, read on the forward strand.
TAATTTTAATAGACTAATTTATTCAAAAGTTATTAGCATTTATGTGATATTTCATTATAACTATTGGCCACAAGGTGGCGCTGCCACCAAACTTTTTGAGTACCTTCAGGGCATGGAGCCGAATATTTTTGTAATTATTTGCGAAACGATACGATGCTGCGTTCAAAAAATACAGCATTTTAAATCATAATTCAAAATGGCCGACGCCTAAAATGGCCGACACAGGAAAATTGGATATCATTTGACTCGACATGACTCACTGAATCTAAAGAGACCAGTTGTGTGATTTTTGGCCAAACCATTCAGTAGTTATAAGCCAAAATATGCATTTTTCATATCTCCTGACCACTAGGTGGCGCTGTGTCGAAACACTGCAGGTAGTCTCAGTTCATGCTTGTTATAACACACGCCAAGTTTGGTCTCAATATGACAAACCGTTGCCGGGATATAGCCTCACGTGCATGTTTGCGTGCTTTTCGTCAAATTTGTTTACGTGTCATTCGACAACAGTTGGACGAATCAACTTGAATTCCATAACTTTTTGCCAGCATGGTCTAAAGATGATCTGAGCCAATTTTCGTGGCAATCGGACTAACCGTCTAGGACGAGTTCGAAAAAGTAGGTTTTTCGAATAATTGAAAATAGCGAAAAAACTAAACCTTGCGATTTTTGAATTTTGGGGTTCATTCGACTTGGCATGAGCCAAGGATTCAGAGGAAAAAAGAATTTCTATTTTCTGGCTTACGGTTCAAAAGTTATTAGCATACAAACATTGAAAGTTTGGACAAGTGGTGGCGCTAGAGAGTAGGAGATAGAGACTTCAAATTTGCTATAGTTAATGTTGGGACTGTCCTCTATCAGTGTGCCAAATTATACAACTTTCCCGCAATCGGTTCTATGGGCTGCCATAGACTTGCGGCGGAAGAAGAAGAAGAAGAAGAAGAAGAAGAATAATAATAATAACGCCAACGATTACAATAGGTGCCTACGCACCTTCGGTGCTTGGCCCCTAATAATAACGCCAACGAAAACAATAGGTGCCTACGCACCTTCGGTGCTTGGCCCCTAATAATAACGCCAACGAACACAATAGGTGCCTTCGCACCTTCGGTGCTTGGCCCCTAAATATAGCTGCAAGCAGCAATCACGGGGCCAAGCATTCCAGCGGCAACATCAGGAGCTAAGCATATGTAGCATCAGACCAAATGCAACAATGAATAATGAAATTAATAATTGCATGATTGTAATCGAAATGGCTGAAAATCGTTAATAAAAGTTCCACAGCGAGGAGCTAAGCATGGCATGGAGCATCAGACCAAATGCAACGAGTAAGAAAAGCAATCATTGGAAGAGTGTAATTGAAACAGCCAGTAAAACTCCAGTAAAATGATGCATTATCATTTTTGGAAAATAGGTGGCGCTGTAATCAAATCGCTTTGTTGTGTTCTGTGGGAGGTGACAATGTTGTGGGCAATTTCTTTCAAAATACTTACAGACCTTTAGGGCAATGAGTCGAACATGCCCACCGAGTTTCGTTCCGATCGACTTCCATTAACCTTGTCAAATAGGTGCTTAAAGTTGTTTGGCCAATGGCAGACATGTTTTTTAAGATAAGTGAAATTCCTCATAGAGCACTTGTGCCACATTGGGCCATATCAATTTTCAAGTTGATTGGATCGACGGTTGCTTAGTTATAGCCATTTGATTTTCTTTCATCCTGTAGCGCCACCAAGTGGCAGATATGGAAAAAAAATAATAATTTGACTAAAGTTTTTGTTCATGCATATGAGTTCTGAGTTTGGTGAAGATATCTCATTTTGTTCCCGAGTTATAGCCTTTTTCGTAAAATTGGTCCACGAATTTGAATGTTTTGGGTCACCTGGTTTTTTGTTCAGTCTTGATCAAACCACTGCAATAATATTCTCTGGACTGTCTAGATCAATAATTTTCAAAAATATGTTGCATTTTGTCCTTTGGTTAGCTATAAGAGGTCATTTAGGAAAGGGCCGTGGCCACATGTAACCTAAAGCCTATAAAACTGAAACAAAAACTCAAAACTTTATGAAACTTGGTTATAACATGTGAAAGATGACCCACCAAGCATGCAAAGTTTCATTAAGATCAGAAAATAGCTGGTGCTATAACAGTTAAAATGGCCTAAAAAACAAAAGATTTCTGTTGTGAATGGCATTAAACTGCAAAAAAAAAAAAGGGGGTAATATAATCACACATGCATTAGATCTGTATTTTTTCTAAACAATCATGCAAAATTTAACAGAGATTAGGTAAAAAAGAACACTGTAATATTTATAAAGCTTCAAAACCCAGTGTTGAATAAAAAATTGCAATTATAACCACTAGATGTCACCGGAAGACCACTAATGAGCTCACTAAAGACTAAAACATTACAGTTTATGGGCTTGTTGAGGGATTCATCTAGAAAAAATGTATATTACTATTATTTAATATTACTGTTCAAGCATTTCAGATCACATTGAGTCAAAGTTTACCAATTTATTCATACAGATATATCTAATGTTTATAATTATGCCAGATTATGATTGCAATGAAACCTGAAAAATGACATAGAAGCCCATAAAAACAGAAGACTTGCAATAGGTTTTATCACCCATCATTTATTTTAATTATCTATATATATAACAAAATGTGTGCATCTGTGTGTGGTTTAAGCATGCTTATTGAGTATTAATATACTAGTTTAAACATTTCATGTTTGTGTGTGTCTGTAATTCTGTTCTATTCTTTTACTGTCAGCCATATCTAGGTTATTTAAAATCAGTGCAGTACTATTATCTAGACTGTGAAATTATACATAAATTGCGTATGCTTCTTTGGAATGAAATTAAGACAACATATAACAGTTATAAAGGTTAAAGAGACAGTCTTGTATGATAAATTGCATTTACGACCACTAGATGTCACTGGAAGACCACTAATGGGCTTTGCAGAGATATAGCCTCAGACTCATTTTGTGAAGATGCCTGACATCTGAAGCAGCGCTGTACAAAAACGGTTTCGTCTATTGACACGAAATCCATAACTCTTTGTCAGCACGGTCTGAAGATGATCTGATTCAATTTTGGTGAAAATCGGACAAACGGTTGAGGATGAGTTTAAAAAAAAAGGTTTTCAACATGAATCAAAATGGCGGACAGGAAGTTTTGCTTAATATGACATAATTGGTATGCATGTTGTCGGCATGTCCCAAGGAACATTTTGAGACATGTTTCATGATAATAGGCTAATGCAATCAAAAGTTATTAGCATTATTGGAAATGTAATAATTAGCGGTTATTGATTGGTTTATTACTCTTGACCAATAGGTGGCGCTGTGACCAAAATGATGTGGCGTGGTCAATGTGATGTGACAATGTCACATATTAAGTTTTGTGTAAATATGTCCAACCTTTGCAGAGATACAGCCTCAGATGCAGTTTGGCATCTTTCCAGCAAATTCGTTGGTACGCTAATTGAAAACGGTTATGTGTATCGACACAAATTCCATAACTTTTTGCCAGCATGGTCTGAAGATGATCCAAATCAAATTTGGTGAAAATCTGAGCAACGGTCTAGGAGGAGTTCGAAAAAGTAGGTTTTCAACATAAATCAAAATGGCGGAACGCAAATTCATATTAATCTGGCATATTTGGCATCTATGTTGTCAGCATAATCCAGGGAATATTTTGAGTCCGGTTTCATTGCTATAGGCTAATGCATTAAAAAGTTATTAGCATTTTTATAAGTGTAATTATTCATGGTTTATGAATGTTTATTACTCTTAACCAATAGGTGGCGCTGTTACCAAATTTAAGTGGCATGGTCAGTGTGAGGTGACGATAACACATACAAAGTTTGGTGCAAATATGTCAAAGCTTTGCAGAGATACAGCCTCAAATGCATTTTGGCACCCCTCCAGCAAATTTGTTGATGCGCTAAATGAAAACCGTTTTGTATATCAACACGAAATCCATAATTTTTTGCCAGCATGGTCTGAAGATGATCCACGTCAAATTTGGTGAAAATCGGACTAACGGTCTATGAGGAGTTCGAAAAAGTAGGTTTTCAACATTAATCAAAATGGAGGACAGGAAGTATGGCAAATTTTCACATTATTGGTATCGATGCTCTCGGCATTACCCACAGAATATATAGAGACCATTTTCATTTCAATAGTCTAATTTATTCAAAAGTTATTAACATTTTTGTGATATTTCATTATAACTATTGGCCACAAGGTGGCACTGCCACAAAACTTTTTGAGTACCTTCAGATGCTGTACTCAGTACGATGCTGATTTAAAAAAATACTGCATTTTAAAACATAATTCAAAATGGCCGACGCCTAAAATGGCTGACACGGGAAAATTGGATATCATTCGACTTGACATGACTCACTGAATCTAAAGAGAACAGTTGTGTGATTTTTGGCTAAACCATTCAGAAGGTATAATCCAAAATATGCATTTTACCTATCTCCTGACCACTAAGTGGCGCTGCGCCGAAACACTGCAGGTAGTCTCAGGTCATGCTTATTATAACACACCAAGTTTGATCTCAATATGCCAAACCGTTGCGAGATATAGCCTCACGTGCATTTTTGTGTGCTTTTCGTCAAATTTGTTCACGTGTCATTCGACAACGGTTGGACGAATCAACTTGAATTCCATAACTTTTTGCCAGCATGGTCTGAAGATGATCTGAGCCAATTTTCGTGAAAATCTGACTAACCGTCTCGGACGAGTTTAAAAAAAGTAGTTTTTTCAAAAAATTTAAAATAGAAAAAAAACTAAACCTTGCGATTTTTGAATTTTGGGGATCATTCAACTTGGCTTGAGCCAAGGATTCAGGGGAAAAAATAATTTTCTGGCTTACGGTTAAAAAGTTATTAGCATAAAAATACAGAAATTTTGGACAAGTGGTGGCGCTAGAGAGTTGGAGTTAGAGACTTCAAATTTGCTATAGTTAATGGTGGGACTGTCCTCTATCAGTGTGCCAAATTATACGACTTTCCCTGCAATCGGTTCTATGGGCTGCCATAGACTAACAGCGGAACAAGAAGAAGAAGAATGCCAACGATTACAATAGGTGCTTGGCCCCTAATAATAATAACGCCAATGATTACAATAGGTGCCTACGCACCTTCGGTGCATGGCCCCTAATAAAAAATAAAAGTTTTAACTTTGTTTGCCAGTTACAGAAAATCCTGAGATTGCTAGAAATGCAGCATTTATTATGAATTACGATGCAAATAAGTGCTGATGGCCACTTATACAGATGGTAATAACACAAATGTGCCAAAGTAAATAATCCACTCTCTCTAATCATATAGGCACGTTCACTTTGATAGTCGTGATCATACAGTAATAGCGAGCTGATTTGGGCTGATTTGCACTCAAACAGATGGTAATCATACATTCACATTCAACATAAAACACACTCTCGCATATATAAAAACTGTTGAACTGACAGGTGCGTCAGAGCATGTCACGAGGGAGCGCCAAAATTCAAATAAATCTTTCGCCTATCTTTCACTCATTCTTTTTTCCGGTGGATCATCTCATTCTGTTTGTGACACTGAATGCTGCAAAACCATGCCGTGTTTTTACTACCAAGTCGCAGTTTCCGACCGGGAGTTATTCCATAACGGACACAACCAATTCTGTGGCTGAAGAACGTAAACGTAAAAGGAATTATGATCCATATTACAATGTTATTGCTTCGTTGGACTAAACATGCTCCATGAGATGTCGTTCAGTGGACCCTTACCTTTCTAACTAAACCGGGATTTACAGCTGTGGATGTGTTTATGACTCGTTATTATGACGGATCTGGTATGTACAGCGTTTCAATTGCTCATGTTTTTATGTGTACTGCTTACACAAATGTAGCAAATACAGTCTTTATAAGCTTTCCATTGAAAAACACCGATCGGTCGTCAATGCTTGAGGCTTAGATCTTTATAATGATACATAGTTTGTCAAGATTAAATTTGTCCCGTTCCATTTAATCTATTCATAAACAATGACACTGACAAGCGACTTTAGAGGATTTCAGGACGAGGGCATTCTGGTGCTGGCTAACAGGTTACCATATAGATAAATTGAATACAGACCAAAGATTACCTGTTATATTTACCCAAAATGAATTATACTTTATGTTTAACCTGTAAAGAGAGATCAGATACATGATACATGAGCAATGAGCTCCCACTGATCGCGTGGAGCTCACGTCTCCGAAATCGGCGAAACATTTTTAAATAGGCGCTGTCTTTATAAATAAACCACAGTTTTGATTTTTAAACAACTAAATTCTCGCCTGAAATACTTTTAAAATTATATTTCATGACTCAATAACACTAATATTTTGATAATTCAGAATAAATGGTGGTTGAGCTCACAATTCTGCATGAACTCAATCAATCAGCATGTTTAGCGCCCAAGTCCCACCCCCGAAAGTTATGGAACTTTGAAAAAGATAAATATTTCAGGATTTTTTCTTCATATAATGGACTTTAACTCAGTTGGTTGCTATTGTTTCCTCAAAAAACTTAATTTCCACTGAAGAAAGAAAGACATGGATATCTTGCATGGCATTGGGGGTGAGTAAATGATTAGGACATTTTCATTTTGAGGTGAACTAATCCTTTAAGTTTCAAATAAAAATGTTTAAATGTAATATATTTTTCTCCTAGTCCTTATTTTAAATGGGTCATAAAAATATAAATAATTATCAATATCGACTGATATGAAACATCGTGATACAATTTCCAGCCATTTCGCCCAGCCCTAATCACAAGTGCAATATGGAGTACCTCAAGGCTCAGTACTAGGGCCATTACTTTTCACGCTTTACATGTTACCCTTGGCCCAGAGAAACATACCAATTAAAAAAATACAAGGCAAAGTCGATATAAAAACCTAGATGAGGATTAATTTCTTCCTGCAAATTCTGAAAAAACAGAGTTGTTAATTATAGGACTCTGCATGTAATAACCTAGAACACGGTCGAAGACTTGAATGCTGCTCTGTCAATTCTTTGTCATCAGTTAGGAACCTAGGTGTGCTATTTGATAGCAATCTTTCTTTTTAAAGCCACATTTCTAGCATTTATAAAATTGCATTTTTATGTCTCAAAAATATATGTAAATTATGACCTATGCTCTCAATGTCAAATGCAAAGATGTTAATTCATGAGTTCATGACCTCAAGGACAAGACAACAGGAACCAGATTCTTCTGCACAATTTGACTTTACTGCAACCTGGAATTGAACTGCTGGTTTTGTCTGGCCGGAGAAGAACTGGCCCCCTGACTGAGCCTAGTTTCTCCCAAGGTTTTTTTTCTCCATTCTGTCACCAATGGAGTTTCGGTTCCTTGCCGCTGTCGCCTCTGGCTTGCTTAGTTGGGGACACTTTATTTCCAGCAATATTGTTGACTTGATTGCACAGATACAATTTAAACTGAACTGAGCTGGACAATGACATCACTGAATTCAATGACGAACTGCCTTTTTGCTTTATTGACACTATTTTCCTACTTAATGCTGTTCAGTTGAATTGTCACAATATGTATTATTAAAAGCGCTGTATAAATAAAGGTGGCTTGACTCTTAAACCAGACCTTATGAAGAACACATTTTAGCATCCATTTTCAATATAATAACACCTTTTAAAACTATGAATTTAAAGTTAGATTTTAAAAACCAACCTTGTACACTTGACCATATGTGCCATTTCCAACCACTTCGACCAGCTCAAAAATCCCGGCTGGGTCCTAGAGAGAAACAAAAGGTAATAGTAAAAACAGCGAAACTATGTTGTGAAACACTTGATTTATGAATAAAGCTCTCCTGGCTGTGTATTTAACACGCATGCTAGTGGAATTAAAACAAAGGAAGATCAAAACTCTTAAACGATGGCCATTCCTCTCTCTCTCTCTCTCTCTCTCTCTCTCTCTCTCTCTCTCTCTCTCTCTCTCTCTCTCTCTCTCTCTATATATATATATATATATATATATATATATATATATATATATATATATATATATATATATATATATATATATATATAATACGTTCGAAGATTGGGAAATCTAACGTTACTACAAAACATAATAAAAACAAGCTAATGTAGTTGGTACAGGCTACTTACCCGTAGTGAAGAAAGGTCTATGTCTACTAGACTTTTCGCTGGAGAGTCGTTCGCCATCTTTCATTTGTATGAATAATGTTTGTTGTAACAGGACTCTTCACTCGGCTGTAAACCGTCGCCCGTAACTACATGAGTCCGTTTTGTTTACTATAGCAACATTTCTCTAGTGCAGGAAACACGCTATTATTTCCTTTCGAGTTGGAGTGGATTGAAGCAGTGGCTCCCTGTGTCCTGCAGAGATGTCCGATTCGCCAGTGAATCGTTTTAGTTCGTTATTTTTTAGGACTCGGTGGAACCGATCGCAAATCTTGTTTAAATGACTCTAACGTTACTGTAAACTAGCTTACATTACTTCGTTGTGTAGTTCAGCTTCGACGTGGGAAACATTTTGTTTATGTTGGTAATTATTAAAAATAATACTGTTCATATTCAACATTACTGATTTTGTTGATTTTATTCATTTGTATTTTATTAATAATAATGGAATCATTACTGCTCATAGTTGATAACAATGGTGTCGGGGAAAATAAACAACACAGTTTTGGACAAAATCTTACCAACAAATTGAAAGTAAAATGCTGCTTGGGTCACTCAAAATGTGGTCCGTTTTGTGTACCGTTTCATTGAAACGTCAAATGAACGAACCAATTCAGTGATTCATTAAAGTGAATCATACTTTCTAGAGCTAAACACAGGAAGTCGGTGTCGTATAAATTCGGTCCTCCCTCGAAATCGGGTGGAAAACAAATAGTTTTCTGTTCTTCAAATAATGTTACAACTAATGCACATACATCATTGAGGCAGTCTAATTTCATATATATTCCAAAGTAAGATGGAAATAACAATAATTCATACTTCACGAGGAAAACCAGTCAGTTTTAATGATTACATTTTTGAGACAACATGCGCCGAGCAAATGCAACCTACGGAGGGCGCAGCTTTCGAAATGAGACTCGGAGAATAAGTTATCTTTGAAAAAACTTTAGGTTATACAGAAATATTTATTTTAGGGTGCGTTTAGCAGTAGTCACACCCTTCTGAAATGTAAAATGATGAATGGGACACCCTATGGTATTCTGGACATAATGGACATGCACATGGTGGCCACTTGGCTCTAGAACACGGGCTCCCAAACGTTTCAGCCCACAAGCCCAAAAATAAAAAAATAACCTATATATATATATATATATATATATATATATATATATATATATATATATATATATATATATATATATACATACATATACATTAGGTAAGATTAAGGAAATGTAAGTAATGAGCATAGACTGTATATATAATAATAATATACATATATATATATATATATAAATATATATATATATATATATATATATATATATATATATATATATATATATATATATATATATATATATATATATATATATGTTATGGGTAGAATATGCTATTTCGAATCCTTTAAAAAATTATGTGATTTCTTGAAATCATCTTGCGACCCCTATTTAGGAACCCCTGCTCTATTGACACATTAAGTGCACATGAGTGTTGGGAGAAGACTTCCTTTAAAAAATTATGTGATTTCTTAAAATCATCTTGCGACCCCTCCTCATGGTTTTGCGACCCCTATTTAGGAACCCCTGCTCTATTGACACATTAAGTGCACATGAGTGTTGGGAGAAGACTTAAGCTTTTTTGATTATCACTTTGCCACACCTATACATGACAACTATGTGCTCACTGAGAATTTAGTATTTTAGAGTTTATATTAGGGCCCGAGCACCGAGGTGCGAGGACCCTCTTGTATCTGCTTTGTTTATTAGGGCCCGAGCACCGAGGTGCGAGGACCCTCCTGTATCTGCTTTGTTTATTAGGGCCCGAGCACCGATGGTGCGAGGACCCTCTTGGAATTGCTCCGTTTATTATTATTATTATTAGGGCCCGAGCACCGATGGTGCGAGGACCCTCTTGGAATTGCTCCGTTTATTATTAGGGCCCGAGCACCGATGGTGTGAGGACCCTCTTGGAATTGCTCCGCTTATTATTAGGGCCCGAGCACCGAAGGTGTGAGGACCCTATTGTATCTGCTTCGTTTATTATTATTAGGGCTCAAGCCTGAAGGGGCGAAGAGCCCTATTGTTCTTCTAAGGATTATTCTTCTTATTAGGGCTCAAGCCTGGAGGGCGAGAGCCCTATTGTTTTCCTTAGGATTATTAGGGCTCAAGCCTGGAGGGCGAGAGCCCTATTGTTTTCCTTAGGATTATTTGTTATTAGGGCTCAAGCCTGGAGGGCGAGAGCCCTATTGTTTTCCTTAGGATTATTTTTAGGGCTCAAGCCTGGAGGGCGAGAGCCCTATTGTTTTCCTTAGGATTATTTGTTATTAGGGCTCAAGCCTGGAGGGCGAGAGCCCTATTGTTTTCCTTAGGATTATTTGTTATTATTATTAGTGAAGTGAAGTGAAGTGACATTCAGCCAAGTATGGTGACCCATACTCATACTCTGCATTTAACCCATCCGAAATGCACACACACAGAGCAGTGAACACAAACACACACACTGTGAGCACACACCTGGAGCAGTGGGCAGCCATTTATGCTGCGGCGCCCGGGGAGCAGTTGGGGGTTCGATACCTTGCTCAGTGGCACCTAAGTCGTGGTATTGAAGGTGGAGAGAGAGCTGTTCATGCACTCCCCCCACCCACAATTCCGTCCGGCCCAAGACTAGAACTCACAACCCTTCGATTGGGAGTCCAACCCTTTAACCATTAGGCCACGACTTCCCCTATTGCAGGGCCCTATTGTTCCCCTAAGGATTCTTCTTCTTATTAGGGCTCAAGCCCGAAGGGGCGAAGAGCCCTATTGTTCTTCTAAGGATTATTCTTATTATTTTTTTTATTTTTTATTTAACCTTCCGGGGGTTTTTAGGGGCCTTAACATGCTCAAAAACTCTTGAAAATTGGCACACACATTGGAATCTGCGGCCATCAGGACGCCGCAGAGGCTGGGACCCGGGCGTGGCACAGGGACTCTACAGCGCCCCCTGGAACACCTTCAGAAATCTTGAACCATAGCTCACACAGACTTGCATGTATTTATATGAAACTCGGTACACTTATAGATCTCATTGAGCCGAACAACTTTCACACTTTATGTCATAGGCTCCGCCCAACAGGAAGTCAGCTATTCAGGGCTGTTTAAAAAAAGCATGCTCTGGAATTTGAAATACTCCTCTGAGGTTTTCAACCCGTTCGCCACGAAACTCGAGGGGATTTTTGATATCTTGAACGGTTTGCCCGTAGCGAGGCGTGGAAATTATGGCGAGAAATGAGAAACAGGAAATGTCTAATAACATCCACATACATTTCCTGAATTTTATCAAACTTCATTGGTTTGTTCGTTGTATGATACCGATCGTATATATGTGACTATTAAGAGTCAACGTTATAGCGCCACCAACTGGCAGCAGGAAGTGAGTCATTTTCAAAATGTTTTGAATTCAGCATCTTATTTTTACTCGATTTACTTAAAACTTCATCAGAATAATGACAAAACACGGCCGATGTAAATCTGTTGTGGGGATATGGATATCTGATATGGCGTTGCCATGGCAACGTGTCAAACTTGAATGTTCTGTTATGATGAGTTTGAGGCAGACACCAACCTCAGATTTACATGAAACTAAAAACACATATCAGTATTAGTGATAGCTAGACAATGGGAAAAGCTTTTAAAAGGGCGTGAAGGAGGCATGCTATAGCGCCACCTTTTGTCAAAAGTGGGGGGGTTAGTTTTAGCTACAGACACCAAACTTGGTACATAAATTGTTCTTATCAAGACGGACAACTTTCTAATTCACAGTCATCAGCTACGACCAACAGGAAGTCGGCTATTTTGATTTGAATATTTAAATTGAGCTCTGATTTAATGCATTCTCCTCAGAGGAAATGTTCACTATACTCACCAAACTTTGTCTACATGTTGAAAAAACATTGAGGAACTTAAATTGCGAACGGATTTTGGTTAGCTTGAACCGTTTTGTCGTGGTGATTTTTTGAAATGACAGTAAAAAGGGAATCATTAATTGTCTTGTATTTTTAAATTGCAGCTTCCAAACACTTAAAAAAAAATTCATACAAAGATCAAATCATTCTGAGGAAATATGCATAGTTTCATGACCTTACAACACTGTATGATTAAAAGAAAATAAAAAAAAAACTGTCAGACATCTCAACTCACTCTGTCCCTCTGTTTGAGCAATGTATGTGTGCTGACTGAGTGCATGTGTGTGTGTGAGTGTGTGTGTGTGAGTGGGGGATGGGCATGAGCTGAGTGGCAGACACAATGAGAGAGAGAGAGAGAGACTTAATCATCTCTTTAATCACCAGAAAAAAAATGTATTTTAAATTGTTATTTTTTGTTGCTGTTGCTAACATTGCTGTTTTCATTACAGCTTAAGAAATCTCTTAGGCCTTATCCTTTTCTGACAGTTTCAGGAATTAAAAACAAAATTCTAAAAATACTTATTTGTGCTGCAAATAATAATTTCAACTCATTTGATACTGACCTATTCCATCCTGTGACATGACATGTATCTACATTTTTAAAATCTCATGGATGTAACAGTAAAACTGTTCAGTTCACAGATCAAGACTAAGCTTCTTTCACAAATGCTTATAAGTCATTAAAGGATTTAATAACACTGTAAAATAATGTCTAATTTGTTAACATTAGTAAATGCATTGGTAACACTTTATAATAACTGCACTCATTAGTAAATAGTCAGTTTATGCTTTATAAAGCCTTGTCCCAATATTAATAGTCAGTAGTAAGCAGTTTATAAATACAGCTATAAATAGCTTGTTCTTGGTTTATAAGCACATTTATTAAAAAGGAGAGTAATCTTTTCAGTTATCTTCCTATGAAAAATAAAAAAAATAAAAATAAACAAACAACAACACAGATTGATACAGAACTCAGAAATTTTATTGTGGATTTATGATAAAATCAGCATGTAAAAATGAATTCATACTCCTCCGAGAAGACATAAGTAGTTCACACCAAACTTTTTCAACATGATGCTAATATACTGAAGATGTTAAATTGCGAATGGGTTTAGGATACCTTAAATGGTGTGGCCATAGCGATTTATTAAAGTAACATAAAAAAATACAATAGTTATTTTACGATATCTTTAAAATTTTTAATTTCAACTCTTCATAATTTTTTATATATGTAGAAGTCATCATTTGAAGGAAGCACAGTAAGTTTCATAGCTTTATCATTTTCAAGAGCCAGCATAAAATTAAAACTATCATAACTTATAAATCAAGCTTGCAATTCTTAGTACCAATAATGGCCACCAGATGGAGGTATAGGATTACTTTTAAATAATTATTGTAGAAACGAGTATAATTTAAATCATTTATAGAAATCTTTCAAAGAAAAATAATATGAATTTTATGTATTTAGTGATAAAATGACCCTCACTTAATTAGAATAACAAGCTGAAGTATTGTGAACTGTATATTAAGAAATAATTCTTTATAGGCTTTATGGACAGATAAGTTTTGAGTGACTCTTGAAGGTTCAGCCCCACATCCTCTTTTACCACTGTTTAAAGAATTTATCTTACAGAACAGGTGCGAATGAATTTTGGATAGCTTGAATGGTTTTGTCGTGGTGATTTATTGAAATAACAGTAAAAAAGTAACCAGTAAATGTCTTTTTATTTTTTTAAAGTGCAGCTTCTAAACACTTCAAAAAAATGTACACATAGAAGACAAGTCATTCTGAGGAAATATGCATAGTTTCATGACTATACAACACTATATGGATGATAGAAAATTAAAAAACTATCAAACATCTGATGTAACTCTGTCCCTCTGTCACTGTGGGTAATGTGTGTGTGTGTGTGTGTGTGTGTGTTTGTGTGTGTGTGTGTGTGTTAAGTGAATTAGGTGTGAAACTATCAGGGAGCATTTAGTCTCCAGTGCCAACATTTTACAGAACTGCCACTTTCCTGGAGTCTCAGAATTACTCTGTGTCAGGTTCTGAGAGATCTAAGATTCAAAAAAATGATTTAATTAGAATACCATGAAGTATTGTGAAATACTATATATTAAGACTTTATATATAGGCTTTATGAACAGATTAGAGTGACTCGTGAAGGACCAGCACCACCTCCTCTTGTCCGATGGTTTGAGGAATATATCTTCCAGAATCCGGGATTAAGATTTAGGAGCTCTTTTTTATTCCACCTCCTGTCTTGCAGAATTGACTAAAAATTAATCTTCACATTAATTCCTAATTATTTTGCAATTCTTTTTGTCAGTTCTTCTTGACCTGTTTTTTTCTTCTTCTTTTCTGACCTCATGACCCAGTCAGCATTTTTTGTACAATGGCCAAGTCTTAACTTATCAATTTCTGTATTGCATTTGTGTTTGATATTTCTCACAGGCTTTACAGAGTTAAAACTCTTTTTTTTAGCGCATTTCATCTGTAAAAGAAAACATGCCCAATAATTCTGCACACATGAAAATAAGGAGTTTTTCTCTTCCAGCTTTCCTGGACTATTGTATAGCACTCATAAATGATTAAATAAAAAATAATGGTAGTTATTAAGATTGATATGGTTTGGAATTGGTAAAATGTGCTTGGAAAAAAATCACAATAAAACAATGTTTTAATGTTTAAGTTTGGAATATTAACTGAAATGAATGAATGCTATATAAATATTGTTCATGTTAACATAATGTTTAGAAATGAAATATTATTGTAAAGTGTCACTAAAGTTATATATATTGTTCTGTGAATGTGATTTTAAAGTCTTGATGATTCGGATTAACCCTTTAACTGCCATATCCTTTAAAACCTCACTGCCAGAGGGATATTGTGAATGCATGTGCCCACTGGGCACAGTTTACCTGATGCCACCGGGGTGGCGATGGCATTGGTGGCTTGAGCCCGCCATCGCTGCTTGCAGCTATATTTATTTTTATTTTTTATGAACCTCTGAAAATTGGCACACACATTGGAACCTGCGGCCATCAGGACGCCGCAGAGGCTGGGACCCGGGCGTGGCACAGGGGCTCTACAGCGCCCCCTGGAACACAGTCAGAAATCTTGAACCATAGCTCACACATACTTGCATGTATTTATATGAAACTCGGTACACTTATAGATCTCATTGAGCCGAACAACTTTCACACTTTATGTCATAGGCTCCGCCCAACAGGAAGTCAGCTATTCAGGGCTGTTTAAAAAAAGCATGCTCTGGAATTTGAAATACTCCTCTGAGGTTTTCAACCCGTTCGCCACGAAACTCTGTGAACATGATCTCAAGACATTGGGGATGAAAAATTGCGAGGGGATTTTTGATATCTTGAACGGTTTGCCCGTGGCGTGGCGTTGAAATTAGGGCAAAAAATTAGAAACAGGAAATGCCTAATAACATCCACATACAGTACCTGAGTTAGATCAAACTTCATCAGTTTGTTCGAAGTATGATACCGATCGTATATATGTGACTATTAAGAGTCAACGTTATAGCGCCACCAACTGGCAGCAGGAATTGAGTCATTTTCAAAATGCTTTGAATTCAGCATCTTATTTTTACTCAATTTGCTTCAAACTTCATCAGAATAATGACAAAACATGGCCGATGTAAACCTGTTGTGGGAATATTGATATCTTATATATTGTTGCCATGGCAACGTGTCAAACGTGAATATTCTGTTATGGTGATTTTGAGGCAGATAACAACCTCAGATTTACATGAAACTCAAAACACATATCAGTATTATTGATAGCTAGACAGTGGAAAAAGCTTTTACAAGGGCGTGGAAGAGGCACTCTATAGCGCCACCTTTTGTCAAAAGTGGGGGGGTTAGTTTTAGCTACAGACACCAAACTCGATACGTATATTGTTCTTATCAAGACGGACAACTTTCTAATTCACAGTCATCAGCTACGACCAACAGGAAGTCGGCTATTTTTATTTGAATATGGATTTTTGAAAAAAAATTGAGCTGTGATTTAATCCATACTCCTCAGAGGAAAAGTTCACTATACTCACCAAACTTTATCTACATGTTGCAAAAAAATTGAGGAACTTAAATTGCGAACGGATTTTGGTTAGCTTGAACGGTTTTGTCGTGGTGATTTTTTGAAATGACAGTCAAAAAAAGGAATCATTAATTGTCTTTTTTTTTTAATTGCAGCTTCCAAACACTTAAAAGCATTTTATCATACAGAGATCAAATCATTCTGAGGAAATATGCATAGTTTCATGACTTTACGACACTGTATGATTAAAAGAAAATTAACAAACTGTCAGACATCTCAACTCACTCTGTCCCTCTGTTTGAGGAATGTATGTGTGCTGACTGAGTGTGTGTGTGTGTGTGTGTGTGTGTGAGTGTGAGTGGGGGATGGGCATGAGCTGAGTGGCAGACAGACAGGGAGAGAGAGAGGGACTTAAACATCTCTTTAATCACCAGAAAAAAAGTATTATTTTAAATTGTTATTATTTTTTTTTTGTTGTTGCTAATTGTGCTGTTTTCATTACAGCTTAAGAAATCTCTTAGGCCTTATCCTTTTCTGACAGTTTCAGTGATTAAAAAAAAATTATGCTGCAAATAATAATTTCCAACTCATTTGATACTGACCTCTGACACCCTGTGATTGACATTAATCTGAATTTATATAATCTCATGGATGTAACAGTAAAACTGTTCAGCTCACAGATGACGACCAAGCTGTGATGCAAGCAAACTATTTCACAAATGCTTATAGGCCAGTAAATTTATAACAAAACACTTTTAATTACTTAAGGATTTGGTAACAATATAAAATAATGCCTCATTTTTTAACATTAGTAAATGCATTGGTAGATACTAGAGGGCTGCATTGGGATTGAGTCCCGCCGGGTCCCGCGGGACCCAACGCAAATCTCGCGGGAGCGGGCGGTTTGAATTTTGCTGTGGGCGGGAATGGGCGGCTAAAAAAAACACCGCGGGATAGGGAGGTTGCCTAGCGACA
The DNA here is from genome assembly GCF_003368295.1 of Carassius auratus. Taxonomy (NCBI): domain Eukaryota; kingdom Metazoa; phylum Chordata; class Actinopteri; order Cypriniformes; family Cyprinidae; genus Carassius; species Carassius auratus. The sequence continues at coordinate 21,766 of NW_020529355.1, forward strand.
TGATTGAGAAGATCTCAATAGATGATGTAGAAAAGAACCTAATGTTATTTATTAGTGTTGTTTTTTGAGCACAGCCACTCGTTACCATTTGTTAATTAGGTCAAGAGGCGTGATGATGCCAGTGTTATTGAGCAGGCTGCCTAAATTTGAATGTTTTTATTCTTATTTGTATTTTTCAAACAGAATACCTGTGACATTTGGCTAATAATTGTAAAACTGTTTTTCATGTAGCCTAGTTTATCATATTATTTATATTTTTTCTTTGCAAAGCAGTCTATTTTTATGTGCAAAGTTTTTGATAAAAGCAAAATTATATTTGAATGTATTGTGTTTTGTCTTTTTTTTTTTTACATGCAGGCCAGGGAAACGAAACAAACAACCCCATGAATCTCTTTAATAATATCAATACAAATACCTGTTTGTTTGTTTTTTTTCCTGAGGGACCGGAGAAGACACAAAATCAATGCATCTCTATTATTGTGCAGGAATAAATTGTCAGAGTTTTGCGGGTGCGGACGGGCTGACGAATTTCGATGATTCGCCATGAAAAATGAAGTTGACATCAGACATACAATGTCCAATCTGCCCCAAACTTCACATGGTTGATAAGACTCTGAAACTGAATAGATTGACATGCCCATATTCAGTTATATTCATAGCGCCACCTATTGGCAACAGGAAGTGTAATATTTTACGCTGCGAAGAACTACTCCTAGAAATTTTATGACATCAATGTATTTTTTGTGGTCAGTCTAATCTAAAGGCCTGTACGATGTTAAATTGTGAAGATCTTGAGTTTTCGTTAAAGGGCATGTCCATGGCGCCATGTCAAAGTTCGATGTCTCGCCATGGGAGTAGAAGTTGTTGTAACTCAGGCATAAAATATCAGATCTTGCCCAAACTTCACATGTTTGATAAGAGTACTGACCTGCCCACATCTGGAGGCCAATATTCCATTGGGTGTGGCAAAATGGCTCGATAGCGCCACCTATACACTTTCAATGGAGTGCACCTCGAGCTACGTGTCATGTACATGTACGAAAATCGGTACACATATGTAACTCACCAATAGCTACAAAAAAGTATCTTGGTATGAAATCCGAATCGCAATAGGAAGTCGGTTATTTTGAATTTTCCCTGCAAAATTGGTGTTGTTTTTGCCATTTTCAGGGGTTGTACTTTAACGAACTCCTCCTAGAGATTTATTCAGATCAACACCAAACTTGGTCAGTGTAATCTTAAGCCCTTTGCGATGATAAATTGTGAAGATCTTGAGGTTTCGTTAAAGGGCGTGTCCATGGCGGCCTGACAAATTTCGATGTTTCGCCATGAAAAAGGAAGTTGCTGTAACTCAGACATACAATGTCCAATCTGCTTCAACTTCACATGTTTAATAAGACTCTTGGCCTGAACAGATCTACATGCCAATATTCAGTTATAGTCATAGCGCCACCTATTGGCAACAGGAAGTGACATATTTTACACTGTGACAAACTACTCCTAGAAATTTTATGACATCAATGTCTTTTTTGTGGTCAATCTAATCTAAAGACCTGTGTGATGTTTAGTTGTGAAGATCTTGAGTTTTTGTTAAAAGGCGTGTCCATGGCGCCATGATGAAGTTCGATGTCTCGCCATGGGAATAAAAGATGTTATAACTCAGGCATAAAATGTCCGATCTTGCCCAAACTTCACATGTGTGATAAGGGTCCTGGCTTGAACACATCTGAAGGCCAATATTCCATTATAACGAATACGCCACCTGCTGGCAACAGGAAGATTAGCACACATATGGAATAAACTTTGATATATTGCACTTATATTTATGAGTTTAAATGCATATTTCTCAACGTTCACCTTTTTACTAAAGCCACACGATGGCGGTGAGCCCGGGTGCGAGGGCCCGTTCATCGCTGCTTGCAGCTTTAATTCTTCTTCTTCTCCCGAATGAATCGCATTTTTGAGGGCTTTAACATGCTCAAAAAGTCATGAAACTTTGCACACGCGTCAAACCTGGTGAAAATTTTCGTCTGATATAGGATTCAGAAGAGGGTGTGGCAAAATAGCTCGACAGCGCCACCTATACTAAGAAAATCAACAGCCTTCCAGCTGTGTTTCACGTACATGCACGGAAATTGGCACACATATGTAACACACCAATACCTACAAAAAAGACTCTTGGACCAAAATTCTAAACCCAACAAGAAGTCGGTTATTTTTAATTATTATTATTATGAGCAAATTTTGTGTAATTTTGGTCATTTCCATGTGTTGTATTTTAATGAACTCCTCCTAGAGATTTCTTCAAATCAACACCAAATTTGGTATGCCTAATCTAAAGGCCTTTGCGATGTTAAATTGCAAAGATTTTGTGTTTTTGTTGAAGTGCGTGTCAGTGGCGTCCTGGCGAATTTCGACGATTCGCCATGAAAAATGAAGTTGCTATAACTCAGACATACAATGTCCAATCTGCCCCAAACTTCACATGGTTGATAAGACTCTAGAACTGAATAGATTGACATGCTCATATTCAGTTATAGTCATAGCACCACCTATTGGCAACAGGAAGTGTCATATTTTACGCTGCGAAGAACTGCTCCTAGAAATTTTATGACATCAATGTTTTTTTTCTGGTCAGTGTAATCTAAAGGCCTGTGCGATGTTAAATTGTGAAGATCTTGAGTTTTCGTTTAAGGGTGTGTCCATGGCGCCGTCACGAAGTTCGATGTCTCGCCATGTGAATAAAAGATGTTATAACTCAGGCATAAAATGTCCGATCTTCCACAAACTTCACATGTGTGATAAGAGTCCTGGCCTGAACAGATCTGCAGGCCAATATTCCACCGGGTGTGGCAGAATGGCTCTATAGTGCCACCTATACACTTTCAACGGAGTGCGCCTCAAGCTATGTTTCACGTACATGTACAAAAATTGGTACACGTATGTAACACTCCAATACCTACAAAAAAGTCTCTTGGTACGAAATCCGGATCCCAACAGGAAGTCGGTTATTTTGAATTTTCCCTTCAAAATTGGTGCTGTTTTTGCCATTTTCAGGGGTTGTACTTTAATGAACTCCTACTAGAGATTTATTCAGATCAACACCAAACTTGGTCAATGTAATCTAAAGCCCTTTGCGATAATAAAATGCGAAGGACTTGAGGTTTCCTTAAAGGGCGGGTCCATGGCGGCCTGACAAATTTCGATGTTTCGCCATGAAAAAGGAAGTTGCTGTAACTCAGACATACAATGTCCAATCTGCCCCAAACGTCACATGTTGGATAAGACTCTTGACCTGAACAGATCTACATGCCAATATTCAGTTATAGTCATAGCACCACCTGCTGGCAACAGGAAGTGTCATGTTTTACGCTGCGACAAACTACTCCTAGAAATTTTTGGACATTAATGTATTTTGGACATTTAATGTTAATGTATTTTTAAGGCCTGTGCAATGTTAAATTTTGGAGATCTTGAGTTTTTGTTAAAGGGCGTGTCCATGGCACCATGACATAATTTGATGTCTCACCACATCAAGAGAAGTTGTTGTAACTCAGGCATTATTTGTTTGATCTTCCCCAAACTTCACATGTTCAATAAGAGTCCTGCCCTGAACACATCTGAAGGCCAGTATTCCAGTATAATGGTTGCGCCACCTGCTGGCAACAGGAAGATTGGCACATATATGGAATAAACTTTGATATATTCCACATATTTATGAGTTTAAATGCATATTTCTCACCGTTCACCTTTTATCAAATCCATTTGCTGGCGGTGAGCCCGGGTGCGAGGGCCCGTTCATCGCTGCTTGCAGCTTTAATTAGGGCTCAAGCCTGGAGGGCGAGAGCCCTATTGTTTTCCTTAGGATTATTAGGGCTCAAGTCTGGAGGGCGAGAGCCCTATTGTTTTCCTTAGGATTATTAGGGCTCAAGCCTGGAGGGCGAGAGCCCTATTGTTTTCCTTAGGATTATTTGTTATTATTATTATTATTATAATTTATTATTATTATTTTTCTTCAAGGTTTCGGGGGCTTTTGGGGCCCTTAACATGCTTAAAAAGTCTTGAAAATTGGCACACACATTGGAACCTGCGGCCATTAGGGCCGGGCAGAGACTGATACACGGGCGTGGCACAGGGGCTCCGCCCAACAGGAAGTTGGCTATTTAGGGTTTAGTATTCAAATTTTTCGTCAAAGTTGTGGGGGCTTTTGGGGTCCTTAACATACTCAAAAACTCTTGAAAATTTGCGCACACTTTGAAATCTGTGGCCTTTAGGAGCCTGCAGAGGCTGGGACCCGGGCATGGCACAGGGGCTCCACGGCGCCCCCTGGAACACAGTCAAAAATTTTGATGTATAGCTCACACATACTTGCACATATTCATATGAAACTCAGTACACATATAGATCTCATCGTGCCGAACAACTTTCGTATTGCATGTCATAGGCTCCACCCAACAGGAAGTCAGCTATTTAGAGTTATGTAAAAAGCCCATGCTCTGGAATTTGAAATACTTGTCATAGGATTTTTTCTCGATTGCCGCCAAACTCGGTCAACATGATCTCAAGACACTGGGGATGAAAAATTGCCAGGGGATTTTTGATATCTCGAAAGGTTTGCTCGTGGCGAGGCGTTGAAATTATGGCGAGAAATGAGAAACAGGAAGTGTCTAATACCGTCCACATACATTTCCTGATTTTAATCAAACTTCATCAGATTATTTGTTGTATGATGTCGATCGCATATATGTGACTATTAGGAGTCAAAGTTATAGCGCCACCAACTGGCAGAAGGAAGTGTGTCATTTTCAAAATGATTTGAATTCAGCATCTTATTATTACTCGATTTGCTTCAAACTTCATCAGAATAATGTTAAAACACAGCCGATATAAATCTGCAAGGGGGATATTGATATCTAAAAAATTGTTGGCGTGGCAACATGTCAAACTGGAATACTTCTCAGGTGATTTTGAGGCAAATAACATACTTAGAATTTCACAAAACTCTGCACACACATCAGTATTTCTGATAGGAACTTAAATTGTGAATGGATTTTGGATAGCTTGAATGGTTTTGCCGTGGTGATTTTTTTTAAATGACCTTACAAAGGGAATCATTATTGTATTTTTAAATTGCAGCTTCCAAACACGTCAAAGAATTTTTTCATACAGATGAAAAAGTCATTCTGAGGAAATATGCATAGTTTCACGACTTTACAACACTGTATGGATAACAGAAAATTAAAAAACTGTCAGACATCTCACTCTGTCCATCTGTTTGAGTATATGTGCTTCAGACTTCCATTGTCTGAGAGAAATAGCGCCCCTACAGGTTCAATTCCCGAACTTTTACTTTCACTTTTAAATCGGTTAAAAATACAAATAAATACTTAGATTTAATTCACACTGACAAGCTAAACCAACATATCTGATTATTACCGGTTCAGGGCTCATGGATAAATTATTTCTGGCCAGAGATACGTGAGAAATAGTAGAGATGAATCACCGTTGTGATCATCAGCGTCTGGAGTAAAGAGCTCAGAGAAAACGAATTTATTCCTGTTTTAAAGCTTTTAAAAATAAATTATTACAGCGATATCACACAATCAACCAATTAGAACACACCAAGAGCTAAATTAAGATGTTTTTGAAGTGTTTGTGTGAAAATGAAATATTTGTGGCTGCCTATCTGAAATCACCGCTCCGATCAGCGCGTACAGTGTCGAGCTCAAAACAAACGAATTTATTCTGGTTTAAGAGCTTTTTAACCCTTTCGAGTCGATTAACGCATGCGTTTTGAGTCATTTTCACCTGATAACCCTGAAAAGAACTTAAATTACACTCTCAGTTTTAATCGTACAGATAAGAGCAATACATCAATCGAATCTGTAAAGGGTCTAGTTTTTTTTGGATACAGACATAATAACAAAAAACCTTTGTGCACTTATAAAATAAAGATAACAAACAAGGTGCGCTGTCTACAGTCTTTGTCTCCGCAGATCGTCATGTACAAACATTTCATTAAAATGAACTGTAACTCCGTGAATACTCAACGAAGAGACATGAGAGAGATATCTATAGAAAGCCTGAAATGTCTACTTTTAAACTAAAAAAGTGCTGCCGAAAACAAATATTCTGAGATAAAGTAATCCATATGAAAACAACGCAATGTCTGTTTTTCATATCTCCGCTCATTATATCTAATGTGACCACGCCCCCGCGCTGAACGCGCTATTCAGATTCAAACTGAAGCGCGCGGCTTGAATACGCCCACACAGAAGAAAAAGCAGCCAGACTGTTCTTCAAGTTTTTATTTTATTTTACTGTTTGCTTCGCGATGAGAGGACTAAGACATAATTCACCCCAAAAAGATGTGATGTGGTTGAGGATTTGAGAAATGGATTTCCTCAGAAAAAAGAATGAAGCGCTTTATTCAGCAGAGATCATAAACATGAGTAAGTCTCTTTTTATTTATTTGTACTAGTTTTCACATAACGTGTAAACATTTTACTAGTTAGACTTTTTCCAAACTATAATTCCTGACTAAATGTATAATCAAGTGAAACATTATGAAGTTTCAATAACAATATACAATACCATTCAAAAGCTTGATGTAAATAATATAAATGTGACAAATAGAGATAACTCTAACAAATGTAAAAACAATGCAGTTCTTTCGATTTATTCCCCCTAAAAAAACCTGAAAAATATTATCAGCTCTTTTCAACATTAATAATAATAATAATAATAATAATAATAATAATAATGATAATAAATGGGGTTTATTTGGTAGAAAATAAGATTGTTAAAATGATTTCTGAAGGATTGTGTGACTAGAGAAAGGATGCCAAAAAAATTGAAAGTCAGCTTTGATTGTCCCTAATAAACTGTTTAACTGCTCCCCCAAGTGGATATTAAATTATGTTGCGGGATAATTAAATATATTCTTAATAAACTACACACATAAAATTATATACTTTTATTTTGTTCTCACATTCTTTCTTGTAAGTCCTCCCTCAGAGTGGCACAGTTGAATGAGAGGCTCATTATGCAGCTCATTATGCAGGCCTTTGTCTTCTCAGGTGTAAATCACAATGATATTCATGATAGTTGACGCCTACTCGCATATGACTTTTACCAACAAAAAGTGTTTTAGAAAATTTAAATCAATATATTGTTTTCTGTGAGTGAGTAAACAAGATGATTTTCACATCATTCAGAAAGAAAAATTCTAGGCTACAAGCTCCAGTTCTCAACTTTTCCGGCAACCAATTTTATGTATGTGTTTTATTGCCTTATTCAAGTGATTTAACATTTTTAGTTTTTCACTAACCATGCATAACATTTTTTTTTTTCTCAAAAATACAATCTTGTACATGCATGCATTTCACATATTATTATAGCCCAGTTTGTGCTGATTACAGTGATATTAGACTTTACCCATTTAGATATTTATAAGAAACTGAAAAAAGCACAAATGTCAGGGCATGACAAAACTTCTCAAGGCCCCAAAAATACCCTTAGACTCCAGAGGGTTAAAATAAAATATTACCACAAATGCACTCAATAAACCCACTGTAACACAACAAGAGGTAAATGCAGGTGTTTGTGACCAGTTTAAGAGTGCAAGACTATTTGAAAGCGCGACTGGCAGAATAACATATATCTCTCGAGCTGCAGGATTCTGGCTTTCGTCGTACGAACGAACACATCACGGACAAGATTATTTCAAAACACATAATAGCTTGGCGAATATAAACGAAAACAGCCACGTGAACATAAACTGGATCTACTGGATTTGAAAATTAAAGTGACCACATTTACCACTTGCTTCTGTCTTCAATTTTAATCTATATAAAAAAGGAAACTCATTCGACTTGGCTGCTTTTTTAATGTGTGCGTACTTATTTATTTACCTTTTTATACATTTTGTATAATTTCATAGTATGTGTATTACAATTATAAAAACAAAAATAAATTTAGCCACTCACATAGAAATAGCTTAGGCCTTAACCTTTTTCTGACAGTTTTAGGGATTTTTAAAAATCCTAAAAAAAACTTATTTGTGCTGCAAATAATAATTTCAAACTCATTTGATACTGACCTATGACATCCTGTGACATTATATTTATTTTAACTTACATAATCTCATGGATGTAACAGTAAATCTGTTCAGCTCACAGATCAATACTAAGCTGTAATGCAAGCAGAACTTTCACAAATGCTTATGAGTTTTTTAAGGATTTGATAACACTGTAAAATAATGTCTAATTTGTTAACATTAGCAAATGCATTGATAACACTTTATAATAACTGCACTCATTATTAAATAGTCAGTTCATGCTTTATAAAGCCTTGTCCCAATATTAATAGTCAGTAGTAAGCAGTTTATAAATACAGCTATAAATAGCTTGTCCTTGGTTTATAAGCACATTTATTAAAAAGGAGAGTAAGTTATCTTCCTATGAAAAATAAAAGATAAAAATAAACAAACAACAACACAGATTGATACAGAACTCAGAAATTTTATTGTGGATTTATGATAAAATCAGCCTGTAAATGAATTCATACTCCTCCTCATACTACTCCATACTCCTTTTTCAACATTATGCCAATATACTGAGATGTTAAATTGTGAATGGGATTAGGATAGCTTAAATGGTGTTGCCATAGAGATTTATTAAAGTAACATAAAAAAATACAATAGTTATTTTACTATATCTTTACAATTTTTCATTCTAACTCTTCATATTTTTTTATATAAGTAGAAGTCCTCATTTGAAGGAAGCACAGTAAGTTTCATAGCTTTATCATTTTCAAGAGCCAGCATAAAATTTAAACTATCATAACTTATAAATCAAGCTTGCAATTCTTAGTACCTATAATGGCCACCAGAGGGAGCTATAGGATTACTTTTAAATAATTATTGTAGAAACGAGTATGATTTAAATCATTTATAGAAATCTTTCAAATAAAATAATATGTATTTTAGGAATTTTACTGATAAAATGACCCTCACTTAATTAGAATAACAAGCTGAAGTATTGTGAACTGTATATTAAGAATAATTCTTTATAGGCTTTATGGACAGATACGTTTTGAGTGACTCTTGAAGGATCAGCACCACATCCTCTTTTACCACTGTTTAAAGAATTAATCTTACAGAACAGGTGTGAATGAATTTTGGATAGCTTGAATGGTTTTGTCGTGGTGATTTTTTGAAATAATAGTAAAAAAGGAACCAGTAAATGTCTTTTTATTTTTTTAAAGTGCAGCTTCTAAACACTTCAAAAAAATTTTTACACATAAAAGACAAGTCATTCTGAGGAAATATGCATAGTTTCATGACTATACAACACTATATGGATGATAGAAAATTAAAAAACTATCATACATCTGATGTCACTCAGTCCCACTGTCACTGTGGGTAGTGTGTGTGTGTGTGTGTGTGTGTGTGTGTGTGTGTGTGTTAAGTGAATTAGGTGTGAAACTATCAGGGAGCATTTAGTCTCCAGCGCCAACATTTTACAGAACTGCCACTTTCCTGGAGTCTCCAGAATTACTCGGTGTCAGGCTCTGAGAGACTTAAGATTCCAAAAAATGATTTAATTAGAATACCATGAAGTATTGTGAAATACTATATATTAAGGCTTTATATATAGGCTTTATGAACTGATTAGAGTGACTCGTGAAGGACCAGCACCACCTCCTCTTGTTCGATGGTTTGAGGAATATATCTTCCAGAATCCGGGATTAAGATTTAGGAGCTCATTTTTATTCCACCTCCTTTCCTGAAAGTCTGTCTTGCAGAATTGACTAAAAATTAATCTTCACATTATTTCCTAATTATTTTGCAATTCTTTTTGTCAGTTCTTCTTGACCTGTTTTTCTCTTCCAGCTTTCCTGGACTATTGTATAGCACTCATAAATGATTAAATAAAAAATAATGGTAGTTATTAAGATTGATATGGTTTGGAATTGGTAAAATGTGCTTGGAAAAAAATCACAATAAAACAATGTTTTCATTTTTAAGTTTGGAATATTAACTGACATGAATGAATGCTATATAAATATTGTTCATGTTAACATAATGTTTATGAATGGAATCCTATTGTAAAGTGTTACTAAAGTTATATATATATTGTTCTGTGAATGTGATTTTAAAGTCTAGATGATTCGGATTAACCCTTTAACTGCCATATCCTTTAAAACCTCACTGCCAGAGGGATATTGTGAATGCATGTGCCCGCTGGGCACAGTTTACCTGATGCCACCGGGGTGGCGATGGCACTGGTGGCTTGAGCCCGCCATCGCTGCTTGCAGCTATATTTAGGGCTCAAGCCCAAAGGGCGAGAGGCCTATTGTTTTCCTTAGGATTATTTTTAGGGCTCAAGCCTGGAGGGCGAGAGCCCTATTGTTTTCCTTAGGATTATTTTTTTTTTTTTTTTTTTTCTTTATTCTTCTAATTTTTTTCCAAGGTTTCGGGGGCTTTTGGGGTCCTTAACATACTCAAAAACTCTTGAAAATTGGCACACACCTTGGAACCTGCGGCCATTAGGGCCGGGCAGAGTCTGATACACGGGCGTGGCACAGGGGCTCTACAGCGCCCCCTGTAGTACTGAGGGCCATATATCATGCATACTTGCACGTATACATATGAAACTTGGTACATATATATAACTCATCAAACCAAACAACTTTCACACTGCATGTCATAAGCTCCGCCCAACAGGAAGTTGGCTATTTAGGGTTTTATGAAAAACACATGCTCTGGAATTTGATATACTCCTCTGAGGAACTCCACCCGTTCACCACCAAACTCGGTGAACACGATCTCAAGACATTGGGGATGCTAAATTGCGAAGAGATTTTTGATATCTCGAACGGTTTGCCCGTGGCGAGGCGTTGAAATTATGGCGAGAAATGAGAAACAGGAAATGTCTAATAACATCCACATACATTTCCTGAATTTGATCAAACTTAATTTGTTTGTTCGTTGTATGATACCGATCGTATATATGTGACTATTAGGAGTCAAAGTTATAGCGCCACCAACTGGCAGCAGGAAGTGAATCATTTTCAAAACGCTTTGAATTCAGCATCTTATTTTTACTTGATTTGCTTCAAACTTCATCAGAATAATGACAAAACACGGCCGAAGAAAATCTGTTGTGGGGATATTGATATCTAATATAGTGTTGCCATGGCAACGTGTCAAACTTGAATGTTCTGTTCTGGTGATTTTTAGGCAGACAACAAGCTCAGATTTACATGAAACTCGAAACAGATATCAGTATTAAAGATAGCTAAACCATGGCAAAAGCTTTGAAAAGGGCGTGGAAGAGGCACTCTATAGCGCCACCTTTTGTCAAAAGTGGGGGGGTTAGTTTTAGCTACAGACACCAAACTTGGTACATAAATTGTTCTTATCAAGACGGACAACTTTCTAATTCACAGTTATAAGCTACGATCAACAGGAAGTCGGCTATTTTGATTTGAATGTGTATTTTTGAGATTTTACAGTTGTAAAATTAATGAATACTCCTCACAGGGGAAGTACACTATACACACAAAACTTTGTCTACATGAAGAAAAAACATTGAGGAACTTAAATTGCGAACAGATTTTGGTTAGCTTGAACGGTTTTGTCGTGGTGATTTTTTGAAATGACAGTAAAAAGTGAAACATTAATCGTCTTCTATTTTTAAATTGCAGCTTCCAAACCTTTAAAAAACATTTTTCATTTAGAAAACCAGTGATTCTGAGGAAATATGCATAGTTTCATGACTTTACAGCACTGTATGATTAAAAGAAAATTAAAAAACTGTCAGACATCTGATCTCACTCTGTCACTCTGTTTGAGGAATGTATGAGTGCTGACTGTGTGTGTGTGTGAGTGTGAGTGGGGGAGGGGTGTGAGCTGAGTGGCAGACAGACAGAGAGAGAGAGAGAGAGAGAGACTTAAACATCTCTTTAATCACCAGAAAAAAAAACTGTTTTTTAAATTGTTATTTTTTTGTTGTTGTTGCTAATTGTGCTGTTTTCATTACAGCTTAAGAAATATCTTAGGCCTTATCCTTTTCTGACAGTTTCAGGGATTAAAAAAAATCCTAAAAAACCTTATTTGTGCTGCAAATAATAATTTCAAACTCATTTGATACTGACCTCTGACACCCTGTGACATGACATTTATTTGAATTTACATAATCTCAAGGATGTAACAGTAAAACTGTTCAGCTCACAGATGAAGACTAAGCTGTAATGCAAGCAGAACTATTTCACAAATGCTTATAGGTTAATGAAATCATAACAAAACACTTTTAAATTATTTAAGGATTTGGTAACACTTTAAAATAATGTCTCAATTGTTAACATTAGTAAATGCATTGGTAACACTTCATAATAGCTGCAATTCTTAGCTAAGCATTAGTAAATAGTCAGTTCATGCTTTATATAGCCTTCTCCCAAAATTAATATTTTAGTAAGCATTTTATAAATACAGCTATAATTAAATTGTTCATGGTTTATATGCACATTTATTTTGAGGAGATTAAAAGGCTGTAATCTTCCTAAAAAATGTAAAATAAAAATAAAATAAATAAATAAACAAACACAGAACTCATAAATATTTATTTCAAGATGCAATAAAAGAAAACTGTTACACTTGAATTTATATATATATATATATATATATAGTATATATATATATATATATATATATATATACACACACACCAATTGCATAAGTTTATATTGAACATTTTTTATCAAGTGTACAGCTAATAATAGTAATAATAATAATGCATTTTATTTAGTTTTAGCTACAGACACCAAACTTGGTACATAAATTGTTCTTATCAAGACGGACAACTTTCTAATTCACAGTCATAAGCTACAACCAACAGGAAGTCCGCTATTTTGATTTGAATATGGATTTTTGGGAAGATTATTTTGTGAATTAATGAATACTCCTCACAGGGGAAGTACACTATACACACCAAACTTTGTCTACATGAAGAAAAAACATTGAGGAACTTAAATTGCGAACAGATTTGGTTAGCTTGAACTGTTTTGTCGTGGTGATTTTTTGAAATGACAGTAAAAAGGGAAACATTAATTGTCTTGTATTTTTAAATTGCAGCTTCCAGACACTTCAAAGCATTTGTTCATACAGAAATCAAATCATTCTGAGGAAATATGCATAGTTTCACGACTTTACAACACTGTATTGATAAAAGAAAATGTGAAAACTATCAGACTTCTCAACTGACATGATCTCACTCTGGCCACTCTGTCTGTGTGAGGAAAGGGAGGGGGAGGGAGGGGGAGTGTGAGGGGGTTGGTGACTGTGAATTTTGGTGATTGACAGTGTGTGTGGATTGTAGGGAGGGGCTGTCTGGCAGAGAGAGAGAGAGAGAGAGAGAGAGAGAGACCTAATCATCCCTTTAATAATCAGGAAAAAAAATCTGTATTTTAAATTGTTATTGTTTTTGTTGTTGCTAATGGTGGCGTTTTTTTCCTTTCATTACAGGTTAAGAAATCTCTTAGGCCTTATCCTTTTCTGACAGTTTTAGGGATTTAAAAACATCCTAATAATCCTTATTTGTGCTGCAAATAATAATTTCAAACTCATTTGATACTGACCTATGACATTCTGTGACATGACATTTATTAATCTCATGGATGTAACAGTAAAACTCTTCAACTGACAGATAAAGCTGCAATGCAAGCAAAACTATTTCACAAATGCTTATAGGTAATTAAAATCATTACAAAAAACACTAATAAATTATTTAAGGATTTGGTAACACTGTAAAATAATGTCTAATTTGTTAACATTAGTAAATGCATTGGTAACACTTTATAATAACTGCACTCATTAGCTAAGCATTAGTAAATAGTTCATGATTATAAATCCTTTTCCCTTAATAATAGTCATTATTAAGCAGTAAATACATCTATAAATAATTGTTCTTGGTTTAATTAAAAGCACATATATTACAAAAGGAGATTAAAGTCTCAGTTGTTCTCATAAAATAGATAAATAAACCCAACCCAGTTTGATTCAGAATTCAGAAATATTTTATTTCAAGATGCAATAAAAGAAACTGTACACTTAAATAGCTTTTGAGCGATTCTTTGAAGGATTAGCATCACACCTCCTCTTGTACGATGGTTTGAGGAATATATCTTCCAGATAGTACCAGATAGTACCACCACTCCCTATATGCAGAGTATTGCAGTCTTCGGGCACCAACTCCCAGAGGGGGCACCATCCCAGTTGCTTTAAAAAAAAAAAAAAAAAAAAAAAAAACATGCGCCATTCTCCCC
>NW_020529356.1:0-17255 GCF_003368295.1 Carassius auratus
TACCAGGTGGTTTAAGATTTTGGGTTTTCTTTCCTACTTATATAATGTACTGGTGATTAGATTGTCGGTCTTTTAAATAGGCCCTCTCTTTGCAGCAGTCTTTGCTTACGTCATTACCAACCTGGCTATGCCCCATCTCGTCTGATCTCGGAAAGCTAAGCAGGTTTGGGCCTGGTTAGTACTTGGATGGTAGACCGCCTCGGAATAACAGGTGCTGTAAGCTTTTTGGAAATTTTCACTTAGTATATAATAATTTTGCCAAAAATAGAGTCAATGCCCGATCTCTTAATCTTAGCAGGTTTAGGTCTGGTTAGTACTTTGATGAGAGACTGCCTAGGAATACCAGGTGCTTTAAGCTTTCGGGTTTCTTTCCTACTTATATAATGTACTGGTGATTAGATTGGTCGGTCTTTAAATAGCCCTCTCTTTGCAGCAGTCTTGGCTTACGGTCATACCAACCTGGCTATGCCCCATCTCGTCTGATCTCGGAAGCTAAGCAGGTTTGGGCCTGGTTGGTACTTGGATGGGAGACCGCCTCGGAATACCAGGTGCTGTAAGCTTTTTGGACATTTTTCACTTAGTATATAATAATTTTGCCAAAAATATAGTCAATGCCCGACCTCTGAATATTAGCAGGTCGGGCATGGTTTACTTCATGGATGGGAGACTGCCTGGGAATACCAGGTGCTTTAATCTTTTGGAAAATTTCACGAATTATATAATAATCTTTCATAAAAAAAAAAAAAAAAAAAAAAGTCAATGCCCGATCTCTGAATCTTAGCAGGTTTAGGTCTGGTTAGTACTTTGATGAGAGACTGCCTAGGAATACCAGGTGCTTTTAAGCTTTTGGTTTTCTTTCCTACCTATATAATTACTGGTGATTAGATTGGTCGGTCTTTTAAATAGCCCTCTCTTTGCAGCAGTCTGGCTTACGGTCATACCAACCTGGCTATGCCCCATCTCGTCTGATCTCGGAAGCTAAGCAGGTTTGGGCCTTGTTGGGTACTGGATGGGAGACCGCCTCGGAATAACAGGTGCTGTAAGCTTTTTGGACATTTTTCACTTAGTATATAATCATTTTGCCAAAAAATAGAGTCAAAGCCCTGATCTCTGAATCTTAGCAGGTTTAGGTCTGGTTAGTACTTGGATTGGAGACCGCCTGGGAATACCAGGTGCTGTAAGCTTTTTGGACATTTTTCACTTAGTATATAATAATTTTGCCAAAAAATATAGTCAATGCCCGACCTCTGAATATTAGCAGGTTCGGGCATGGTTTACTTCATGGATGGGAGACTGCCTGGGAATACCAGGTGCTTTAATCTTTTGGAAAATTTCACAAATTATATAATAATCTTTCATTAAAAAAAAAAAAAAAAAAAAGTCAATGCCCGATCTCTGAATCTTAGCAGGTTTAGGTCTGGTTAGTACTTTGATGAGAGACTGCCTAGGAATACCAGGTGGTTTAAGATTTTGGGTTTTCTTTCCTACTTATATAATGTACTGGTGATTAGATTGGTCGGTCTTTAAATAGCCCTCTCTTTGCAGCAGTCTTTGCTTACGTTCATACCAACCTGGCTATGCCCCATCTCGTCTGATCTCGGAAGCTAAGCAGGTTTGGGCCTGGTTGGTACTTGGATGGTAGACCGCCTCGGAATAACAGGTGCTGTAAGCTTTTTGGAAATTTTTCACTTAGTATATAATAATTTTGCCAAAAATAGAGTCAATGCCCGATCTCTTAATCTTAGCAGGTTTAGGTCTGGTTAGTACTTTGATGAGAGACTGCCTAGGAATACCAGGTGCTTTAAGCTTTCGGGTTTTCTTTCCTACTTATATAATGTACTTGGTGATTAGATTGGTCGGTCTTTAAATAGCCCTCTCTTTGCAGCAGTCTTGGCTTACGGTCATACCAACCTGGCTATGCCCCATCTCGTCTGATCTCGGAAGCTAAGCAGGTTTGGGCCTGGTTGGTACTTGGATGGGAGACCGCCTCGGAATACCAGGTGCTGTAAGATTTTTGGACATTTTTCACTTAGTATATAATAATTTTGCCAAAAAATAGAGTCAATGCCCTGATCTCTGAATCTTAGCAGGTTTAGGTCTGGTTAGTACTTGGATGGGAGACCGCCTCGGAATACCAGGCGCTGTAAGCTTTTTGGACATTTTTCACTTAGTATATAATAATTTTACCAAAAAATATAGTCAATGCCCGACCTCTGAATATTAGCAGGTTCGGGCATGGTTTACTTCATGGATGGGAGACTGCCTGGGAATACCAGGTGCTTTAATCTTTGGAAAATTTACGAATTATATAATAATCTTTCATTAAAAAAAAAAAAAAAAAAAAAGTCAATGCCCGATCTCTGAATCTTAGCAGGTTTAGGTCTGGTTAGTACTTTGATGAGAGACTGCCTAGGAATACCAGGTGCTTTAAGCTTTTGGGTTTTCTTTCCTACCTATATAATGTACTGGTGATTAGATTGGTCGGTCTTTAAATAGCCCTCTCTTTGCAGCAGTCTTGGCTTACGGTCATACCAACCTGGCTATGCCCCATCTCGTCTGATCTCGGAAGCTAAGCAGGTTTGGGCCTTGTTGGTACTGGGATGGGAGACCGCCTCGGAATAACAGGTGCTGTAAGCTTTTTGGACATTTTTCACTTAGTATATAATCATTTTGCCAAAAAATATAGTCAATGCCCGACCTCTGAATATTAGCAGGTTCGGGCATGGTTTACTTCATGGATGGGAGACTGCCTGGGAATACCAGGTGCTTTAATCTTTTGGAAAATTTCACGAATTATATAATAATCTTTCATTAAAAAAAAAAAAAAAAAAAAAAAAAGTCAATGCCCGATCTCTGAATCTTAGCAGGTTTAGGTATGGTTAGTACTTTGATGAGAGACTGCCTAGGAATACCAGGTGCTTTAAGCTTTTGGGTTTTCTTTCCTACCTATATAATGTACTGGTGATTAGATTGGTCGGTCTTTAAATAGCCCTCTCTTTGCAGCAGTCTTGGCTTACGGTCATACCAACCTGGCTATGCCCCATCTCGTCTGATCTCGGAAGCTAAGCAGGTTTGGGCCTTGTTGGTACTGGGATGGGAGACCGCCTCGGAATAACAGGTGCTGTAAGCTTTTTGGACATTTTTCACTTAGTATATAATCATTTTGCCAAAAAATAGAGTCAAAGCCCTGATCTCTGAATCTTAGCAGGTTTAGGTCTGGTTAGTACTTGGATTGGAGACCGCCTGGGAATACCAGGTGCTGTAAGCTTTTTGGACATTTTTCACTTAGTATATAATAATTTTGCCAAAAAATATAGTCAATGCCCGACCTCTGAATATTAGCAGGTTCGGGCATGGTTTACTTCATGGATGGGAGACTGCCTGGGAATACCAGGTGCTTTAATCTTTTGGAAAATTTCACAAATTATATAATAATCTTTCATTAAAAAAAAAAAAAAAAAAAGTCAATGCCCGATCTCTGAATCTTAGCAGGTTTAGGTCTGGTTAGTACTTTGATGAGAGACTGCCTAGGAATACCAGGTGGTTTAAGATTTTGGGTTTTCTTTCCTACTTATATAATGTACTGGTGATTAGATTGGTCGGTCTTTAAATAGCCCTCTCTTTGCAGCAGTCTTTGCTTACGTTCATACCAACCTGGCTATGCCCCATCTCGTCTGATCTCGGAAGCTAAGCAGGTTTGGGCCTGGTTGGTACTTGGATGGTAGACCGCCTCGGAATAACAGGTGCTGTAAGCTTTTTGGAAATTTTTCACTTAGTATATAATAATTTTGCCAAAAAATAGAGTCAATGCCCGATCTCTTAATCTTAGCAGGTTTAGGTCTGGTTAGTACTTTGATGAGAGACTGCCTAGGAATACCAGGTGCTTTAAGCTTTCGGGTTTTCTTTCCTACTTATATAATGTACTTGTGATTAGATTGGTCGGTCTTTAAATAGCCCTCTCTTTGCAGCAGTCTTGGCTTACGGTCATACCAACCTGGCTATGCCCCATCTCGTCTGATCTCGGAAGCTAAGCAGGTTTGGGCCTGGTTGGTACTTGGATGGGAGACCGCCTCGGAATACCAGGTGCTGTAAGCTTTTTGGACATTTTTCACTTAGTATATAATAATTTTGCCAAAAAATAGAGTCAATGCCCTGATCTCTGAATCTTAGCAGGTTTAGGTCTGGTTAGTACTTGGATGGGAGACCGCCTCGGAATACCAGGCGCTGTAAGCTTTTTGGACATTTTTCACTTAGTATATAATAATTTTACCAAAAAATATAGTCAATGCCCGACCTCTGAATATTAGCAGGTTCGGGCATGGTTTACTTCATGGATGGGAGACTGCCTGGGAATACCAGGTGCTTTAATCTTTTGGAAAATTTTACGAATTATATAATAATCTTTCATTAAAAAAAAAAAAAAAAAAAAAAAAGTCAATGCCCGATCTCTGAATCTTAGCAGGTTTAGGTCTGGTTAGTACTTTGATGAGAGACTGCCTAGGAATACCAGGTGCTTTAAGCTTTTGGGTTTTCTTTCCTACCTATATAATGTACTGGTGATTAGATTGGTCGGTCTTTAAATAGCCCTCTCTTTGCAGCAGTCTTGGCTTACGGTCATACCAACCTGGCTATGCCCCATCTCGTCTGATCTCGGAAGCTAAGCAGGTTTGGGCCTTGTTGGTACTGGGATGGGAGACCGCCTCGGAATAACAGGTGCTGTAAGCTTTTTGGACATTTTTCACTTAGTATATAATCATTTTGCCAAAAAATAGAGTCAAAGCCCTGATCTCTGAATCTTAGCAGGTTTAGGTCTGGTTAGTACTTGGATTGGAGACCGCCTGGGAATACCAGGTGCTGTAAGCTTTTTGGACATTTTTCACTTAGTATATAATAATTTTGCCAAAAAATATAGTCAATGCCCGACCTCTGAATATTAGCAGGTTCGGGCATGGTTTACTTCATGGATGGGAGACTGCCTGGGAATACCAGGTGCTTTAATCTTTTGGAAAATTTCACAAATTATATAATAATCTTTCATTAAAAAAAAAAAAAAAAAAAGTCAATGCCCGATCTCTGAATCTTAGCAGGTTTAGGTCTGGTTAGTACTTTGATGAGAGACTGCCTAGGAATACCAGGTGGTTTAAGATTTTGGGTTTTCTTTCCTACTTATATAATGTACTGGTGATTAGATTGGTCGGTCTTTAAATAGCCCTCTCTTTGCAGCAGTCTTTGCTTACGTTCATACCAACCTGGCTATGCCCCATCTCGTCTGATCTCGGAAGCTAAGCAGGTTTGGGCCTGGTTGGTACTTGGATGGTAGACCGCCTCGGAATAACAGGTGCTGTAAGCTTTTTGGAAATTTTTCACTTAGTATATAATAATTTTGCCAAAAAATAGAGTCAATGCCCGATCTCTTAATCTTAGCAGGTTTAGGTCTGGTTAGTACTTTGATGAGAGACTGCCTAGGAATACCAGGTGCTTTAAGCTTTCGGGTTTTCTTTCCTACTTATATAATGTACTGGTGATTAGATTGGTCGGTCTTTAAATAGCCCTCTCTTTGCAGCAGTCTTGGCTTACGGTCATACCAACCTGGCCTATGCCCCATCTCGTCTGATCTCGGAAGCTAAGCAGGTTTGGGCCTGGTTGGTACTTGGATGGGAGACCGCCTCGGAATACCAGGTGCTGTAAGCTTTTTGGACATTTTTCACTTAGTATATAATAATTTTGCCAAAAAATAGAGTCAATGCCCTGATCTCTGAATCTTAGCAGGTTTAGGTCTGGTTAGTACTTGGATGGAGGACCGCCTCGGGAATACCAGGCGCTGTAAGCTTTTTGGACATTTTTCACTTAGTATATAATAATTTTACCAAAAATATAGTCAATGCCCGACCTCTGAATATTAGCAGGTTCGGGCATGGTTTACTTCATGGATGGGAGACTGCCTGGGAATACCAGGTGCTTTAATCTTTTGGAAAATTTTACGAATTATATAATAATCTTTCATTAAAAAAAAAAAAAAAAAAAAAAAAAGTCAATGCCCGATCTCTGAATCTTAGCAGGTTTAGGTCTGGTTAGTACTTTGATGAGAGACTGCCTAGGAATACCAGGTGCTTTAAGCTTTTGGGTTTTCTTTCCTACTTATATAATGTACTGGTGATTAGATTGGTCGGTCTTTAAATAGCCCTCTCTTTGCAGCAGTCTTTGCTTACGGTTCATACCAACCTGGCTATGCCCCATCTCGTCTGATCTCGGAAGCTAAGCAGGTTTGGGCCTGGTTGGTACTTGGGATGGTAGACCGCCTCGGAATAACAGGTGCTGTAAGCTTTTTGGAAATTTTTCACTTAGTATATACTAATTTTGCCAAAAAATAGAGTCAATGCCCTGATCTCTGAATCTTAGCAGGTTTAGGTCTGGTTAGTACTTGGATTGGAGACCGCCTGGGAATACCAGGTGCTGTAAGCTTTTTGGACATTTTTCACTTAGTATATAATAATTTTACCAAAAAATATAGTCAATGCCCGACCTCTGAATATTAGCAGGTTCGGGCATGGTTTACTTCATGGATGGGAGACTGCCTGGGAATACCAGGTGCTTTAATCTTTTGGAAAATTTCACAAATTATATAATAATCTTTCATTAAAAAAAAAAAAAAAAAAAAAAAGTCAATGCCCGATCTCTGTATCTTAGCAGGTTTAGGTCTGGTTAGTACTTTGATGAGAGACTGCCTAGGAATACCAGGTGGTTTAAGATTTTGGGTTTTCTTTCCTACTTATATAATGTACTGGTGATTAGATTGGTCGGTCTTTAAATAGCCCTCTCTTTGCAGCAGTCTTTGCTTACGTTCATACCAACCTGGCTATGCCCCATCTCGTCTGATCTCGGAAGCTAAGCAGGTTTGGGCCTGGTTGGTACTTGGATGGTAGACCGCCTCGGAATAACAGGTGCTGTAAGCTTTTTGGAAATTTTTCACTTAGTATATAATAATTTTGCCAAAAAATAGAGTCAATGCCCGATCTCTTAATCTTAGCAGGTTTAAAGTCTGGTTAGTACTTTGATGAGAGACTGCCTAGGAATATCCAGGTGCTTTAAGCTTTCGGGTTTTCTTTCCTACTTATATAATGTACTGGTGATTAGATTGGTCGGTCTTTAAATAGCCCTCTCTTTGCAGCAGTCTTGGGCTTACGGTCATACCCAACCTGGCTATGCCCCATCTCGTCTGATCTCGGAAGCTAAGCAGGTTTGGGCGCCTGGTTTGGTACTTGGATGGGAGACCGCCTCGAATACCAGGTGCTGTAAGCTTTTTGGACATTTTTCACTTAGTATATAATAATTTTACCAAAAAATATAGTCAATGCCCCGACCTCTGAATATTAGCAGGTTCGGGCATGGTTTACTTCATGGATGGGAGACTGCCTGGGAATACCAGGTGCTTTAATCTTTTGGAAAATTTTACGAATTATATAATAATCTTTCATTAAAAAAAAAAAAAAAAAAAAAGTCAATGCCCGATCTCTGAATCTTAGCAGGTTTAGGTCTGGTTAGTACTTTGATGAGAGACTGCCTAGGAATACCAGGTGCTTTAAGCTTTTGGGTTTTCTTTCCTACCTATATAATGTACTGGTGATTAGATTGGTCGGTCTTTAAATAGCCCTCTCTTTGCAGCAGTCTTGGCTTACGGTCATACCAACCTGGCTATGCCCCATCTCGTCTGATCTCGGAAGCTAAGCAGGTTTGGGCCTTGTTGGTACTGGGATGGGAGACCGCCTCGGAATAACAGGTGCTGTAAGCTTTTTGGACATTTTTCACTTAGTATATAATCATTTTGCCAAAAAATATAGTCAATGCCCGACCTCTGAATATTAGCAGGTTCGGGCATGGTTTACTTCATGGATGGGAGACTGCCTGGGAATACCAGGTGCTTTAATCTTTTGGAAAATTTCACGAATTATATAATAATCTTTCATTAAAAAAAAAAAAAAAAAAAAAAAAAAAGTCAATGCCCGATCTCTGAATCTTAGCAGGTTTAGGTATGGTTAGTACTTTGATGAGAGACTGCCTAGGAATACCAGGTGCTTTAAGCTTTTGGGTTTTCTTTCCTACCTATATAATGTACTGGTGATTAGATTGGTCGGTCTTTAAATAGCCCTCTCTTTGCAGCAGTCTTGGCTTACGGTCATACCAACCTGGCTATGCCCCATCTCGTCTGATCTCGGAAGCTAAGCAGGTTTGGGCCTTGTTGGTACTGGGATGGGAGACCGCCTCGGAATAACAGGTGCTGTAAGCTTTTTGGACATTTTTCACTTAGTATATAATCATTTTGCCAAAAAATAGAGTCAAAGCCCTGATCTCTGAATCTTAGCAGGTTTAGGTCTGGTTAGTACTTGGATTGGGAGACCGCCTGGGAATACCAGGTGCTGTAAGCTTTTTGGACATTTTTCACTTAGTATATAATAATTTTGCCAAAAAATATAGTCAATGCCCGACCTCTGAATATTAGCAGGTTCGGGCATGGTTTACTTCATGGATGGGAGACTGCCTGGGAATACCAGGTGCTTTAATCTTTTTGGAAAATTTCACAAATTATATAATAATCTTTCATTAAAAAAAAAAAAAAAAAAAAGTCAATGCCCGATCTCTGAATCTTAGCAGGTTTAGGTCTGGTTAGTACTTTGATGAGAGACTGCCTAGGAATACCAGGTGGTTTAAGATTTTGGGTTTTCTTTCCTACTTATATAATGTACTGGTGATTAGATTGGTCGGTCTTTAAATAGCCCTCTCTTTGCAGCAGTCTTTGCTTACGTTCATACCAACCTGGCTATGCCCCATCTCGTCTGATCTCGGAAGCTAAGCAGGTTTGGGCCTGGTTGGTACTTGGATGGTAGACCGCCTCGGAATAACAGGTGCTGTAAGCTTTTTGGAAATTTTTCACTTAGTATATAATAATTTTGCCAAAAAATAGAGTCAATGCCCGATCTCTTAATCTTAGCAGGTTTAGGTCTGGTTAGTACTTTGATGAGAGACTGCCTAGGAATACCAGGTGCTTTAAGCTTTCGGGTTTTCTTTCCTACTTATATAATGTACTTGTGATTAGATTGGTCGGTCTTTAAATAGCCCTCTCTTTGCAGCAGTCTTGGCTTACGGTCATACCAACCTGGCTATGCCCCATCTCGTCTGATCTCGGAAGCTAAGCAGGTTTGGGCCTGGTTGGTACTTGGATGGGAGACCGCCTCGGAATACCAGGTGCTGTAAGCTTTTTGGACATTTTTCACTTAGTATATAATAATTTTGCCAAAAAATAGGGTCAATGCCCTGATCTCTGAATCTTAGCAGGTTTAGGTCTGGTTAGTACTTGGATGGGAGACCGCCTCGGAATACCAGGCGCTGTAAGCTTTTTGGACATTTTTCACTTAGTATATAATAATTTTACCAAAAATATAGTCAATGCCCGACCTCTGAATATTAGCAGGTTCGGGCATGGTTTACTTCATGGATGGGAGACTGCCTGGGAATACCAGGTGCTTTAATCTTTTGGAAAATTTTACGAATTATATAATAATCTTTCATTAAAAAAAAAAAAAAAAAAAAAGTCAATGCCCGATCTCTGTATCTTAGCAGGTTTAGGTCTGGTTAGTACTTTGATGAGAGACTGCCTAGGAATACCAGGTGGTTTAAGATTTTGGGTTTTCTTTCCTACTTATATAATGTACTGGTGATTAGATTGGTCGGTCTTTAAATAGCCCTCTCTTTGCAGCAGTCTTTGCTTACGTTCATACCAACCTGGCTATGCCCCATCTCGTCTGATCTCGGAAGCTAAGCAGGTTTGGGCCTGGTTGGTACTTGGATGGTAGACCGCCTCGGAATAACAGGTGCTGTAAGCTTTTTGGAAATTTTTCACTAAGTATATAATAATTTTGCCAAAAAATAGAGTCAATGCCCGATCTCTTAATCTTAGCAGGTTTAAGTCTGGTTAGTACTTTGATGAGAGACTGCCTAGGAATACCAGGTGCTTTAAGCTTTCGGGTTTTCTTTCCTACTTATATAATGTACTGGTGATTAGATTGGTCGGTCTTTAAATAGCCCTCTCTTTGCAGCAGTCTTGGCTTACGGTCATACCAACCTGGCTATGCCCCATCTCGTCTGATCTCGGAAGCTAAGCAGGTTTGGGCCTGGTTGGTACTTGGATGGGAGACCGCCTCGGAATACCAGGTGCTGTAAGCTTTTGGACATTTTTCACTTAGTATATAATAATTTTGCCAAAAAATAGAGTCAATGCCCTGATCTCTGAATCTTAGCAGGTTTAGGTCTGGTTAGTACTTGGATGGGAGACCGCCTCGGAATACCAGGCGCTGTAAGCTTTTTGGACATTTTTCACTTAGTATATAATAATTTTACCAAAAAATATAGTCAATGCCCGACCTCTGAATATTAGCAGGTTCGGGCATGGTTTACTTCATGGATGGGAGACTGCCTGGGAATACCAGGTGCTTTAATCTTTTGGAAAATTTTACGAATTATATAATAATCTTTTCATTTTTCACAAACAATCTTTCAAAAAAAAAAAAAAAAAAAAAAAAAAAAAAAAGTCAATGCCCGATCTCTGAATCTTAGCAGGTTTAGGTCTGGTTAGTACTTTGATGAGAGACTGCCTAGGAATACCAGGTGCTTTAAGCTTTTGGGTTTTCTTTCCTACCTATATAATGTACTGGTGATTAGATTGGTCGGTCTTTAAATAGCCCTCTCTTTGCAGCAGTCTTGGCTTACGGCCATACCACCCTGAGCACCTGTGATTGTTGGTACATTCCAGGAAGTAAGAGGTGGCAGTAGGGAGAGAAAGGCTCTCCCATGTGTTTGTTTTTGGTTTGTCTTATATTATATTGTATTTAGTTAAATATATATATTTTTCTTGGTTTGGTTTTTTATTTTTTAGGGCCCTGAGCAGAATTTACTGCTTAGGGCCAAAGGAGCTTTAAAGCTCTTAAAGTTTTTGATTATGGAGGAACAACATGGCGATGGCAAAGACATGGCTGAGGAAATAAGCAATAGTAAAGATCTTCAAAAAGATACTGGAGAAAGAATAAAGCAAAGGAAATCAACAGAGACAAGTGAGGTGAGAAGACAAAGGAATGAGATGAAAGACAATGAACAACAAAAGCATTACTCAAAGGAGGCCACAGTAATTGTTAATACTACAGAAGTAAGAGATCGAAGGGTGGAGGATGTGATAAAAGCAGTGATTGAAAAAGTTGGACTGAGTAAAGTGTTAGCGGTAAGACCAAGATTAAATAATGAGTATGAGGTAACAGTAACGGATGAAGAAGCATGTGAAGTTTTAAAGGAAGGACTAACAGTAAAAGGAATTGTTTGTGAAGTGAGGAATCTTCAAGAAAGAGAGTGTGTTGTTACATTCATGCACTTACCAGCTTATATCACAGATGAAGAAATAATGGCAAAATTGGGAACATGGGGAGTTAAAGTTACATCTGCAATAAGAAGAAGGTACTATCCAGACACTACAATTACAGATGGAACAAGATATGTCCGTGTGAAATTCCCTAAGGAGGTGATATCACTGCCTTACAGCACGAGATTTGATACTGCAGAGGGAGTGCAATATTTTAGGATCATACATGATCGTCAAATGAAGATCTGTAGATTGTGTATGAAACCGGGACACATTTTGAAGGATTGTCCAGACTTTTCCTGTCGAGACTGTGGTGAAAAGGGACATTTTTCGAGGGAATGTGATGCCGTAAGATGCCCGGAGTGTCGTAAAGTACTGGTGAAATGTGAATGCTGGATAGAGGAGGATGTTGAAACAGATAAAGACTATGAGCAAGTGGATGAAATGGAGAAATCACAGGATGTGGACGACGTAAATGAGGATAAACAAACAGAACAAACTGAGGAAGAAGAAGAGAATCAAATAGGAGAAGATGCAGAGGAGGAACAGAAGTACTGTGAAATGGAAAGAGATAAAGAGGAAGAAGGACATGGAATACAAACGGAAATCTTGAAACAAACAAGAGAGGAGGAAAAGGAAAGGCAGGAAATGCAAATGATAGAGAAAGCAACGCCAGGAAGAAAAGAAGACAACAAAAATGACTGGGAAAAGGTTACAATAACAAGAAGAAGACAACTAAAGGTAAAACCAAATTTAGAGAATGTACAAAGAGACATATAATTAAAAAAAAGAACTGAAAGAGAAAGTATTTAAAAAAAGAGACTATGGTGAAAATAGTTTTGAGGTATTAATGCAGCTGGGAAAAGTTGATGAATGTTCAGAATAATATGTACTTTGCTATGTATTATGTTTTTGAAAATTGCAACACTTAATGTAAGAGGGTTACTAGAAAAAGGGAAATTTGAAAAGTTGAAACTTTTGTGTAGTAAATCAAATGTTTTAGTGGTTCAAGAAACAAATTGGAGGGATGAAGTAATGGAAAGTTTTAAAAAGAAATGGAAAGGTGATATATTTTATAGTAATGGTGATGGGAGGCTAGGTAGGGGAGTAGCATTTTTAATTAAAAAGGGTGTGTGTGAAAAAGCACAAGTGGTTTATGATGACATGCAAGGAAAGTGTTTGATAGTGAAAATGATGGAGGGAGAGACAAATATAATTCTGTGTAATATTCATGCACCTGTGGTAGAAAAAGAAAAGGTGTTATTTTTTTAAGAAACTAAAAGATATTATTGTGAAACGGAAGAATATTTTAATTATGGGGGATTTTAACACCACGTTTAGCAAGATGGATATTGCAGATGGGATGGTTTTTAAATCTGATAGTGGAAGGAAGGAATTAAAAAGTCTAATGGAAGAAAATAACTTAGTGGACGTTTGGAGAGAAAGAAACGAGGGGATACGAGAATTCTCAAGGCAACAGGCGTTGAAGAATTTTATATGCAGAAGTAGAATAGATTTTGTTGATAAGTAAAAGAGAAATGTTGAAGTTAATAGATACTATATATTATAAGGAAACAATGTTAAGCGATCATAAAGTTGTATGTATACAAGTTGATATGAATAATTTTAAAAGAGGGCCGGGAATATGGATGTTAAACACTGAGATTTTAAAAGATGAGAATTTTAAGGAACAAATAGAGGTATTAATAAAGAAGGAAAAAGGAAATCAGATGTATAAGGATGAAAAGAGAATTTGGTGGGATAATTTAAAATATGACATTGGAAAATGTGCAAGAGAACATAGTAAAATAATACAGAAAATTAAAAAAGAAAAGAAAAAGAAATAAGATTAGAATTAAGAGATGAGCTAAGTAAGGAGGTTGTCAACTTACAGAAAACTGTAATGTTGGAGGAAAAAATAAAGGATATAGAAGACAAAAAATATAAAGGAGCAATGATAAGAAGTAAAGCAAAATACTTAGTGGAAGGTGAAAAATGTACAAGGTTCTTTTTTAATATGGAAAAAAACAGACAGAGAGCAGGAATGATTAAAGAATTAATAGGAAAAGGAGGAGGAAAGGTAAAAGAAAAAGAAGAAGTTTTAAAAGAAATAAAAGATTATTATGAAAATTTGTTTAAAAGGGAAGGAGTGGGTAGAGAAGAAATTGAATTTTTTGGTAGGGAAAATCAAAATAAAGATAGATAATGGTGATAAAAATGTATGTGAAAGGGGAATTGAAAAAGAAGAAATAGATGAAGCAATCATGCAGTTAAATAATGGTAAAAGTCCAGGAAAAGATGGTCTTCCAAGTGAATTTTATAAGGTTTTTAAAAATGTAATGACACCAATTTTAAAAGATGTGTATGACGAAATTTTTAAAAAGGAAAAAACCAGTTATTTTATGGGGATAGGATTAGTAAAATTAATTTATAAAAGAAAAGGGGACATTGCAGATCTTAAAAATTATAGACCAATAACTATGTTAAATACAGATTTTAAAATATTATCAAAGATTTTAGCTAACAGATTGAAGAAAATTTTACCAAATATAATACAAACAAACCAGGCTTATGCAATACCAGGAAGAGATATTACTGATACTATTAGTAGTATAAGAGATGTTGTAAGTTACATGATCTCTGAAAAAAAAAGTGGATATGTAATAAGTCTTGATTTAGAAAAGGCCTTTGACCGTGTTGAACATGAGTATTTGTTTAGAATTTTACAACAGTTTGGTTTTGGTGAAAATTTTATTAAGTGGTTGAAGATTTTATATAAAGATTCAAAAAGTCAAGTAAAGTGCAATGGTTTTTTAACAGAGACCTTTAATTTAACTAGATCTATTAGACAAGGTTGTCCATTATCAGCTTTTCTGTACAGTTTAGTGGCAGAGGCATTAGGGTTGGCAATAACGGAAGAGAAAGAAATTAGAGGAATAGACACAGAAGAAAATAGAGAGTTGCAGAAAGTATATCAATATGCAGATGATACGACTATAATAGTGCAAGATGTGGCTAGTGTAGTTAAAGCAATGGACATAATAGAAAAATACTGTAAAGGGCCTGGAGCTAAGATAAATCAACAAAAAATGGTTATTATGAGTATAGGAAAAATTGAAAAAATTCAAAAATTTTATCCATTTAAAGAAGAAGAGAGCTTGAAGATTTTGGGTGTGAGGATTGGGAAAAATGAGAAAATGGTGAGAGATTTGATGTGGGATGAAGTGGTGGGTGAAATGGAAAGAGTGTTAATTATTGGAAACAAAGGGAATTAACTTTAAGAGGGAAGGTTTTGGTTATAAATGCATTAATGATGGCAAAAATGTGGTATGTTTTGGGTGTGATACCCATGCCTATGGGAATTAGTAAAAGATTAAAAAAAGATGTTTTAAATTTTCTCTGGGTCTCTAAGCCATCAAGGATTTCTTATAATACAATAATAGGGGCCATAGAAGAAGGTGGGTTAGGGCTGCAAGATCCAGAATTAAAAAAAGAGCTTTAGAGTTAAAACTGTGAAAACATTTTTAAATGAAGAGAATAAAGCTGAATGGAAAATACTTATGAGAATGTTTTTATATAAATGCGGACATATGAAAATAGGATCTGATATTCTGTGGATGAAATTAAAACCTACAATGATAACGGGAATCCCAGAGTTTTATAAAGAAGTTTTAGAAGCATGGACAGAATTTTTACCAAATGTATGTATTAAACCTATTAGGAGATTGGAGTTTTTAACACAGCCATTGTTTCTGAATGAGAATATTGTATATAGAGGAAAAGAATTATTTTTTAAACATTGGATTAATGCTGGATTTAAAACAATAAGGGATGTTTTGTATGAAGTGAGGGAAGGTTTTTTACCTTTGCAAGCAATTTATGATGAAGTGAAAAATAATGAAAATCATGTTAATAAGAATGTTTTAAAAAAGCAATATGATAAAATAAAGGAGGCAATTCCAAAGGAATGGTTAGTAAACATAGAAAAACAAGGACAAGACAGTGAAGATGATAAAATGAAGGTTTTCTTAAAAGCAAAAGGAGAAAAGGAGCCTTTTCATGTGAGTCATCTTAGGACTTTTTATGTTTTGTTTAGAAATAGTGTTTTTAAGAAACCAGCTGGGAATACATTTTGGAAAAAAGTTTTTACAAACCTTGAGGAAGAAGTTCTGTGGAGAAATTTGAGAAAATGGCACATTGATGTTAAAATGGAGAATCTGGATTTTATATAAGGCATAATATATTTTTTTCTGAAGAGAAGTTGTATAAATGTGGAATGACTGGGGATGCATTGTGTAAAGTCTGTTGTGAAACAAATGAAGGAATTGTGCACATGTTTTTATCATGTAAAGAACTGATCATTTTCAGAGACAAAATGAAAAATGTGATTAAGAGTTTGTTAGGAGAAAAAATGGATGTAATAGAAGATGAAGAGAGTTGGAATTGTATATTTTTATTTGGAATGAATGAGAAATCTGATAATCAAAATGTTATAAATTTGTTTTTAATTGTAGCTAGATATGCGATATGGTGTAGGAGAAATATAGCAAGAGACAAAAACAAAAAACTGGGATTATGGATTTATTTTAAGAAAAAATTGGAAGATTATATACGAACACTAGAAAGTTATTTTAAAGCTGAAGGTACAATTTATGTATTTGATAAACTAATTCTAAATAACAATCCTTATGTTTTGAAAACACTGAATGGACTGGAAATTAATTTGTAGTTTTTTATATATATATATATATATATATATATATATATATATATATATATATTTTTTTTTTTTTTTTTTTCTTTCAGATGAAAAGGATTATGTTTGCTTAGAAACTTTAATGTAACCTTAAATGAATGTCTGCATTTATTTTGTGAAAGAGTTTTCTATAACATGAATGATTTAAATGTGAAATATTTTATGTATTTTTTCTTTTTGTACTGAAATATTTTTAATAAAAAAAAAAAAAAAAAAAAAAAAAAAAATGCCCCATCTCGTCTGATCTCGGAAGCTAAGCAGGTTTGGGCCTTGTTGGTACTGGGATGGAGACCGCCTCGGAATAACAGGTGCTGTAAGCTTTTTGGACATTTTTCTCTTAGTATATAATCATTTTGCCAAAAATATAGTCAATGCCCGACCTCTGAATATTAGCAGGTTCGGGCATGGTTTACCTTCATGGATGGGAGACTGCCTGGGAATACCAGGTGCTTTAATCTTTTGAAAATTTCACGAATTATATAATAATCTTTCATAAAAAAAAAAAAAAAAAAAAAAGTCCAATGGCCCGATCTGCTGATCTTAGCACGGTTTAGGTCTGGTTAGTACTTTTGATGAGAGACTGCCTAGGAATCCAGGTGGTTTAAGATTTTGGGTTTTCTTTCCTACTTTAATATAATCGTACTGGTGATTAGATTGGTCGGTCTTTAAATAGCCCTCTCTTGCCAGCAGTCTTTTGCTTACGTTCATACCAACCCTGGCTATGCCGCCATCTCGTCTGATTGTCGGAAGCTAAGCAGGTGTTGGGCCCTGGTTGGGTACTTGGATGGTAGACCGCCTCGGAAATAACAGGCTGCTGTAAGCTTTTTGGAAATTTTTTCACTTAGTATCATATAGATTTTGCCAAAAAGTTAGAGTCAATGGCCCGAATTCTGAATCATTAGCAGGTTTAGGTCTGGT
This sequence comes from Carassius auratus, assembly GCF_003368295.1. NCBI lineage: Eukaryota > Metazoa > Chordata > Actinopteri > Cypriniformes > Cyprinidae > Carassius > Carassius auratus. The sequence continues at coordinate 17,076 of NW_020529356.1, forward strand.
ACGTATCTTTGATGGAGAAGACTGGCCTAGGAACTACCAGGTGCTTTAAGCTTTTGGGTTTTCTTCCTACTTATATAATGTACTTGATTAGATTGGTCTGGTCTTTAAAGCCCCTCTTTGCAGCAGTCTTGGCTTACGGTCATACCAACCTGGCTATGCCCCATCTCGTCTGATCTCGGA